>NC_067149.1:34587060-34888022 GCF_903995435.1 Acomys russatus
GGTCTCACTATGTAGCATGACTGGTCTGGAACTTGCTGTGTAGACCAGGCTGGCCTTGAACTCACTGGGATCCTCCTGCCTCTACCTCCCCAATTCAATGATGCTCTGGCCAAAAAGTTCTTAACAAGGTTATGATGTTTTATTCCCAGTAAACTAGTGTAAGTCAGTCTTGGGTTGGAAACATTTTAAAGTTAATGTGATATATTTTGATTGAGTATTTCTTCTCCATGTAAAATACATATGACTATCTATAGTTAATTGTCTTTATTTTAAAATGTTGCTAAGTAGTATGTGACAGTAGCCATTTTGATCAATTGAATTCTATTCTGTTTTTAAGTATTGTGTTTATAAATATCTCAATAGCATACTAATCTTTGTTGGGTGATTTTATTTGTTTTAATAAAAAAATTCATAAAGTCAGAAATCAGAATAATGATTGGCAGCAGCTGGTGATTGGAGAGTGACAGCTCATTAAATCTTTGTGTACTATTCAGCATGATTTTAAAAGCATCTAGAAAGAGTGGTGCTGGCTACACAGCATCTGGAAGTGCTTCCTGCCAGTAGATTTTGCACAGTTTAGGGTGTTTGTTTCACTTTGTTTTCTGGGTTTTGTCTGTGGTTTGGCAGGCAGGGTCTCACAAAGCAGGCCTGATTGGCTTTGGGCAGGTTGTATAGAGGAAGCTGTCTACCAACTGGTAGATATCCTCCTGCCTCTGCTCCCTAAGTGCCAGGATTATATTAGCCATCCCTGCCCGAATTGTCTTCTTTAGTTTACATGATCCCTTTGTTTATGGCATGTTTTACCATGATAAAGAAAAGATTGGGTATATAGCCAAGTTGCCATTCAATATCTAGATACATATTTTTCTGGCCCTGGCCTTTGAGGTCTGGATAATAGAGGATCAGTGCAGGCTAGAATAATAAACTTTCAGGCTATTCCCAGAAAGATGGTACTTTAAACCATAGCTGATATACTCAGCACTAAGACCCTGCTTTTAGTGCTCGGGTAAGTCTCTGCTAGGTGTCCACCATTTTATTTTTCAGAGAAAGAAAGGCCTATTATGTAATACAGACAGGAAGTGATAGCAAAGTAGCCATGAAGCAATTTTAATAGCTGCTTTGAAACTTCTCAGTTCAGAAGAGTGAAGAGCTCCCTTGTTATTTCACCCCTCCTCAGAAGTGCCTATCATTTAGGAAGGATTCAATAAGGACTTGTTGTATTCAAGAGTAGTGCAGGGTTCAGTGGGAAACTGAGGCCAAAAGCCATACCCCAGAGATGGAGTTACTTAGATAAACACTAATATAAATATACATATACACATACACATATAAAAATATAGGCATATATGTATTTATATGTATATATAATATATATGCTTAATATATTATAAAGTTAATACATATATGTGTATGGTTAGTGGACTTAAATGCCACTGAATTGTACTTTTATTTGTTTTGTTTTGCTTCTAGGGGGATCTTATTAAGTAGCTTGGGCTGGCCTTGAACTGGCTATACAGATGAAACTATCACTAAACAAGGCCTATGACTTCCACTGTCAGGGAACCAGCTCTACAGTGAGCTGTAAATGTAGTATCCAGTCCACAACAACATACAATTGGGATTTATTTATCTCACTTTGCTTAAATCTTACTACAAGTGTCTTATCATTGCAAAAATTGTTCTTCTCCTCACTGGGGATTCTTGGTCTTCTTCACTACAAAACCATATATAGTGGCTAGATAGATCATGAAGATCTGAGTGCTGTTAACGGAGCATAATGTCTTCCCTTACGGGACTTCCATTTCGTCAGTTGGGGAGATCAGGAGAAAACATTTTTTTATTAAAAAATGCATTACCCATATGAAGAAGTTTGTTTAAAAGGTGATCATTTTGTCTGAGCAAAAGAGATATATTTAGACAGAGATGGCTTTGATTCCCATCCAGACATTAACTTAGCTAGGCAATATTAAACAAGTAAAGTTACCTCATCTCTTGCGAGCCCAGTCTCCTCATCTGATGAACAAAACAATGACACTATCTGGTCCATAGAGGGGGCTGTAAGAGCTGAGTGTGACATTGTGCAGCACAGAAGTGGAATGGAAAGGGAGAATCAGTCTTCATACTGTTACATCATGGACGTAGCACCCTCTATCAGGCACATTGCTAATGATCTTGAAGCATTTGTCACACTGAATATGAACACCGTCAGTTTATAACAATCTAAAAAGAGCCTGCAGGATGATCCAGCCCACAGTTGGGTCATCACGGAACTGAAGTTGGTGAATCAGTGAGGAAGAATCATGTAGGTAGGGCTGGGAAGAGAGCTCAGTCAGCAAAATTCTGGAGAACTTGAATATGACCTCCAGCCCATGTTTAAAAAGCACTCTAGATATAGCCATACACCCTTGTAATCCTAACACTGAAGATCCCCGGGTGAGTTCTGGCTAGTAAGAGACATGGTCTGAAAAAGCAAGGTGGAAGGCACACATTTAAGGAGCTGATAGTCTCCCCTCACCTCCACGTGCATGCCTATGTGTGTGCACACATACCTGAGCACATAAGAGTTTCTGGACATATATACTCACATAATAAAAATAGAATAGCCCGAAATTTGTGGATAAATGGATTGACCTAGAAATTATCATAATAAATGAGTTAACCCAGAAGCAGAAAGACTTAAATGGTATATACTCACTTATATCTGCATACTAGCCCAAGGGGCATGTTCCACCAAAGCCTTCACTTACCAGGAAACTGGGACAGAGAGGAGGACATCCTATTGGGACTCTAGATGAGAGAAGCATGGGAGAATGGCAAAGTAGAAGGATCCAGAGGGTCCTAGAAACCTACAAGTAGAACATTATGATAGGCTGATTTGGGCCCAGGGGTCCTGCTCAAACTAAGGCACCAGCCAAGGACAATACAGGTAATAAACTTTAAACCCCTACCCAGATCTAGCCAATGGTCAGAACAGTCTCCACAGTTGAGTAGAGAGTGGGATATGACTTTCTCACGTACTCTGGTGCCTCACATTTGACCATGTCCCCTGGAGGAGGAGACCTGGTGGCACTCAGAGGAAGGACAGCAGGTTACTGAGAAGAGACTTGATACCCTATGAGCATATACAGGGGGAGGTAATCCCCCTCAGTCACAGTCACAGGGAAGGGGAATAAGGGAAAAGGGAATGGAGGGAAGAATGGGAGGACACAAGGGATGGGATAACCATTGAGATGTAACAAGAATAAATTAATAATAAAAAATTTAAAAAAATAGAATAGCCAGATGATGAACAAACAGACAGGATGGTTTTTTGTAGGAGCCAGTCAGCCATAATGTTTTGGAAAGCCCTGCAGCACCACTTTTCTTTGCATACAGGATGAGATCCTTACTAATGAATTTGTTCTCTCTTTTCAGATTCCTATGCAAGAGGATCTGGGGCTTCCACCTCCAATGCGTGCACACTGTCAGCCATCAGCACCATAATGATATCTCTCACAGCCAGGTCTAGTTTATGACAAAAGTTATCTAAAGGACTTGCTATTTATAATCTAAGCAACATTTAGCTAGTTGTTTTGAAGACACCCAGTACTAAGTAATATTGTTGTTCAAGTACATCTTATTACTGGAAAAAAATGTTTTTGCTTCGTTAGGAATGGCATTACACAGTACTTCCTCAAAGCAAATCTAGCTTTGTCTGAAGTTTCTTTGGAAACTCTGCAATGCACTGAAGACATCTGTAATATGATGTTACCAAAGCAGTTTACATATGTCCTTATATGCATATTTTTTATTATATATTTAGTGTTTTATAGAATTTTTTAAAGTTAACATATAATGTAGATATTGGTTTTTTTCCTCTGCTGTAAAATGCTCTGGGCAACACAACCACACAATTATGATTTGAGAGAATTTCCTTTAAGGGCAGAGTTTGAAACTCATCTCAGTAAACGAATTGCAAATGACTTGTACAGTTTTACAAGGATCTAGTGGCAAAACAGCTAGAAACTGGGTCTGTATCTCAAGGCTGATGTATATAAATTATCCCTTGAATAGTTAATGCATTGATTCGAGTCCCTTTCACATATGTGATATGGTTTCCCGCCCTGTTGTGAGTTTTGTTGTTCAACACAACTTGAAATGATTTCAGGAACTACAAATCTCAAAAGCTGAACTTCCCAGCCCAAGAGGCACCTTGTGCAATCCTCCCATCCCTGATCTTAGCATCGTCGGGTAAGACTTTATTTGAGCATCGTCTTTGTAGTAGCATTATCTTAGGCATTGAATTTGAAGTTACATATCCTGCAGTAACATAGACAAAAAGTTACTATAGTCAAACGAGTCTTTCATGACATAAAAGGTAATTTTACTCTTTAGACATATCTGGTTTTGAATGTAAGTTTTTTAATAAATAATTCTGTCAATGAAATTTATAATTTCAATTTTTCTTATAGACAACATGTGTAACTGTAATGATAGAGCCCTTCTTTTGAATGACAATAACATATGTAATTTGAAAATTTTTCCTATTTCAGCAAATAGCTGCTGCAAAGAATTTTACATATGATTCTATAAACTATCAGTAGTACAAATGTATTGTATCTTGATGTCTCTCCTGTTTTGCAGTAGCTAGTCTGATTGCTTTATAAGCTTTACATTCTAAATCTTAAAGTCATACAATGAAAGATGGCAATATCAGCATAACATTATTCTTATGGAAAAGAACTCTTTGTTATATGGGGGACTTCTTGTAACCTGACAAGGGTAGACTATAGAAGGCAATGAGATTTTCTATAAAGCTTTTCACATGCAAACACACAGATATCTTTTTCTTCTGTCTTGGAGAGCTCACAATTGCCTGTAATTTGTCATTTTTGCTTCCATATAACATAGCTTTTCAACCTGCTAACTATATGCATCCAAAAAAGGCATCATCAGGATTCCATTTGTGTAAAAATTAGGATGGTAACAGGGAAAATATTGTCAGTATTTCGGCTGTGTTCCTTTTTTAGTTTGATATGGCTTACTTCTATGTTAAAATATGATTTAAAATCACCTACAAAAATCAACAAAATAATAAAATGAATGAAAAAACCTGATACCCCAGGTAGTTCCCAACCCCAGTGTAAATGATATCTACCAGTGATCTAGCATATGTAATCTTTTTTAAAGATATTGTTAATAAATATTCTGTCATTTGTAAAGATATCTGCCTTCTGGGAGCATTATTCCTGCCTGCCTGTCAGGGAACTTGTTAGCTTGCCCTTGTGCTAGTTACAACTTGGGATCATAGGGTGACTCAAAAGTCTCTAGATCTGCTCCAAAACTAGGTGACCCAATTCTAAAGGTGACTTTGGAATTGACAGCCCTGAAGACAACCATTTTACATCCTCTTTGGAAACAGAGAGGATCAAAATCAAGCAACCGATATCTTGAAACTGAGACTAGAATATATTTTTTTCTTGGCTAGCCAAAATTTTGTATATTTGATCTAAGTGTATCTGGTGTTTCCCTTTACCCATTGCCCAAACCATAAAATCTATATATAAATTTAAGCATGTCAGTCCCTTCTTAATCTAAAAATCCCTTACTACTATATCCAGCCACACTGAGCCCTATTTGGTCCCTGAACACTGCTTGCTTTGGGTCTCACCTCTGTGCCTTTTGGTCTCATGGCTGTTCCTTCTTGAAATGCTGCCCCTCACTCTCCCACCCAGATACAACTGTACTAGGGCACCCCAACACCTCAGCTCATCTGTGAGGTATTCCAACATGCCTGTCCTTGTGATGTTCTCCCTCTAAATTTGCTGCAACCCTTCATTTACTATTTCATAGGGTACTACTTTTGGAACTATCTTGTACTGTTATCTTGCATTTGAGCCCAACTCCTGTATTGTTACTGACTTTTCCTTGTATGTATGCCTTGTCTTCCCAACTAGATTGTAAGCTCCTTGAGGGCAGGGACATTGATCTTCTCTTCCATGTACTCTCCATAGTGCCTAGCACAGTGCCTTGCAATAAATACTCATTGATGAATTGTTTGAAGGGGTCTCTGAAGTAGCATTTTGCATCAGTTGCCCGCCTGTGTAATATATAGACAACCAAGCAGGGAGGACTGTCTCACTATTTCTTCTGTGATGTTCTGGAAATTGCTAGTGGCTTCCTGTGTTATGCTTTGGTGAGCTTTTCTTCATCTCTCAACCTTGTCATCTGGTAGTGATGCCCTGAGCTAGCTGAGGCCAACTTCACTGAAGAGTTTAGCAAGTGCCACATTGGCACCTTCACCAACATTTGTATGATTTGTTGGCTTTGGTGGGTTTTGTTGGTAGGGAACACCGTTTGAAAGCAACAAAAACAGCTCTCCTAACTGGACCAAGCAGAAAGGAACTAATTAACATCTCACAGGATCATCACAGGAGCCCAGGAAATTCCAAAGGTACAAAAGCCTTGATGAGTATAAGAACTCACTACTCTCAGGAGTACAGAAACCTTTCAAAGTCTCCTTGGTGTGTGGTTTGAAGGATAAAGAAATTGTGTTTCTGGGTTTGATGTCATCCTGCACAATGTAAACCCTCTTCAGGAAGTGTCTGATCAATCTGTGGATCACACAAGCTGATCATCCTGCTCACACCAAGTCTTCACTCAAAGGGACAATGTGTTAATTCAAGAGCAGAATGATGTTTCTAGAATTGAGACAATAGGCGTTAGAAGGCTCTAAGCAATAGACTTTCTATGTATAGCCAACCAAAGGAACTTCCCAAGCCCTAAGCCCCAACCCACAACCAGGTGGGGTGTGCCACTCCTTGACAGCTTTTCCTAAGGGAGGACTACTAAGAAAATGTGTTTTCTTTAACCCTTTCGAGTTCTTTCGTGTCTTACCCATCTGTATTTTCACTATACAAAGAGTTGTTCTACTCTGACAGGTAATTGGATCCCATCAGGGTAACTAGCTTTGACTGAGCTAACAAGCCCTCTGCATGAAGCAGCACCTTTTCATGCACGTGGGAGAGTGGGCACTAAAGTTTGATTCTAAGGTAAGAGTTGAAGTCTTCCAGCCAATAACATGGGAAGTGCCATGAGACTTTATCTTGAAACAGAATAATTATGGCTATTTTACAACTAGTAGACTATTAAAATCTTGGTTAACCTTTCCCATACTCTACCGACCAATATGCTCAAGGAACATTGCCTAGCCAAGCAGCCCACAATTAACTACTAAACGTAATGGAATTTATGTAATATCAACTAACAGGTGATTTTTTTTATACTAGATTGTCACCCCCTCCTCCCTTTCATTTTTGCATCAACCTTCAAGGTTTGAGTGTATTTTCCTGCTGTTGAAATTGGAACTGGGTTCTCACTGAAAATATGGTCAACTACAGTGACTTGAAATACAGACTCGTAAAAGTAAAGATTTCTAGTCAAATAGTAGACATACAAATATCATTCCATGACAAAATGACAGTCTCTAGGGTCTCACAAAGACAGCCTAAGCCAAAGGCTAATGATATGTAGATTCTAACAATCTGGGCTACATTCTGACAAATGCCACTCCTTGCTCAGGATGATCTATAGGAGATTCTAAATGTACAGCTATCTAAACATTAGTCATTATTTTTATAAATTGGCTATTGTATTTGTCCAGGGCCATAATAAAAACTGTAATATTCAATCACCTTACTATAATAAGTAGAATATAAACTAACACTAAATATTAATATTAATGTTTATATAAAATAAGGTAGGCATTAGGTTCCTCACTAAAATGCCTGGTTTTCCACAAAATTGCCTTCAGTTTCCCCACATTGTACTGAACTGTACCTTTTCTTCCAAGGTACGTGTTCTGACAGGCATTCCTTTGTAGCTGGTATGTAAATCATTTCATTTGTCAATGGAGGAACATTATCTGTTGCTATTTCATGTGATTTCTAAGCCTTTTGCCAAAAGATGATCACTCTGTGCAAGGCAGGCTGCCCACTGTGTGAGCCTTTGAACCTTGTGCTAAATGGCCCATGCAGATTTAATGCTTGAATTCCACAACTCAAGTGTAAAAGTGCAACACTCAGCAGAGTTCACAGTTCAAACAAAATTGGCCTCTGTTCTTTATCCTCTTGGTTATGGTCAGATAGAGATTAACAGGGGTATAGTAATACAGGTCACATAGATGAAAGCCATAAATAAAAAGGTCAATCACATGATAGATCTGTAAGTCTAGAAACTATAAAGCTGAGGTATTTAGTATGTATGTAAAAAAATGTGAGAAATCCTCCCCTCAAGTCTCTGTCAACCCAGCTTTCTCTATACATTCTTTCTACTTATTAGGAATAACACAAATTGTGTGTGAATATAAATATGCCTTAAGGTTTTAGTGAAAAAAATTACTATGAATTTAATCTTTTGTTGTTCATTTGAGACAGGGTTTCTCTACATACCCCTGCCTGTCCTGGTATTCAGTATGCAGGGCACGTTGACCTTGAACTCATAGATAACCACCTACCTGTGCCTCCCAGTGCTGGGATTAAAAGCATGTGCCACCACACCAAGCTGATACTTAATTTTTATGTTTCTCAAAATATTCTTCATGTAAAGAAGAAAGAGGTACAAGTTTCTACCATTTCAACTAATGGAATGGGTGCAAATAGGACTATGTGGAGCCCAAAATGGAACAGACCATTAGAAAGGCAAGGTTAGAACTGAATTCTTGACTCAATACATTTAAATTTTTAGAGGTTTAAGCTTTTTTATGTAGCTGTGACTAAAATACCTGCAAAAACATTTTAAGGGAAGAACTATTTATTTTGGTTCATCATGGAAGCAGAAACATGTGGTAGAGACTGCCTGCCTCAGGGTGGACAGGGACAAAGAGAAGGAGAGATGGATTACCAGGTAGGGTCTTTAAAGGCATGCCTTGAGTGACATACTCCTTTTAGCTAGGCCTAACCTCCTGTCTTAGGGCTTCATTGCTGTGAAGAGATACCATGATCATGGCAACTCTTATAAAGGAACACATTTAATTGGGGCTGGCTTACAGTTTCAGATGTGTAGTCCATTCTGGTCATGGCAAGAAGCATGGCAGTGGTGCAGACAGGCATGATGCTGGAGAATCTGATCATCTTGATCCAAATGCAGCAGAAGAAGACTGTGTGCCACACTGGGCATAGCTTAAGCATATATGACCTCTAAGCCTGACACACTCCTCCATCAAGGCTACACCTATTCCAACAATGTTGCACCTTCTAATAGTGCCACTTTCTATGGGCCAAACATTCAAATACATGAGCCATACATATTCAAACCACCACACCTCCCAAATTTACCACCTCCAAAAATAGTGCCATCGGTTAGAGGACAAGCATTCAACACATGAGCCACACTGGGAATGGCTCGTATTAACATAATATACCTAGACATAGGAACTTACTAAGAGAGAAAACAGACAAAGCCAGAATCTAGAACTCTATAGAGGGCAGAGCAAAGATAGTGAGTCAAGAGGAAAGGGTATATGAAGTAAGGATTTGGGGCGAGGAGTTCTGAACAAGGCCATGTGCAAATCACTGTTCCTCAAAAAAGCAGGAGAGGATAAGGGCCATGAAGTGGGCCAGGCTATACTCAGCAAAGAACTGTTAACTACTCTCCGTGCACCATGCAATAATGTAGGCATGGGAGGAATGTGGGTAGGAAAGCCAAGGACCTTGTAACAGTATGTTGTTACAATCAGGAGGTATGTGGTACTAATAATAGCCAGCCATGCTTTATAGCATGCAATAGCCTCACTGAAAATCAACATGGTGATTTAATTAATATTTATCATCCCTTTTGTGTACATGGAGAAGTGAGCCTGAGAAGTTCAGAGATGATCCAGATCACACAGCTAAGTTGAGTCCAGGGATTAAGATGTTCCTGGCATAGTTTAGGGCCCTTTCCAAACACTAGATTATTATGCCCTTGTATAGAAGAAAGATTAAACTGCTGATAGATAAATAGATAGCCAGGTAACAGATGATCGACAGGCAGGCAGGCTGGCAGACAGACAGACAGATGTAAGCTTGATGTCCTAATAACCAAAAGGGAAGGTAGTGAATAGATGAAAAATTGATTAGATAGATGATAGATAGATAGATAGATAGATAGATAGATAGATAGATAGACAGATGAGTGTTAGATAAGTGTCTAATTAACACCATGGAGGCAAAATAGTATATAGTGAGCTTTTAAGAGGTTGTGTATTACTGTAAACATTGACCAGGGATGGGGTGAGCTCCCAAGTATACAATTTTCTGCAGAGAGAGCCCAGAATTTTATATAGTGATTTCTTTACTCCAAAGAGGCCTAATGGGACTGCTTCCCTCTCTTTATTGCAAACTGTGTTTTTTACTTGCATTTGTATCAGCAACCCTTCACTCTTCAGCTACCACAGCAGTACTGCAAGTTCAATGTATCAGGTAAATCATGAGAAGCCTGGTCAACCTTGGGTTTCAGAGAAAACAAGTGAGTATCTTCTTTTTAAGCGTAAGTATGCTACATGCAATATTGATTTGAAATACACATTTGATTGATCTTTCTCTGTATGTGCTAAATCTCTCAGGGGAAAAAATGCAGCAACTGCAATGAAGTCTTTAATTTTTAGTTCAAATTTCCAGGGGCTTTCTGGTGTCTGAAATTGACAGCCCTGAGCTGGAAGCATGAGGCTTGCTAACTAGGACACTCTTTCATTGGCTAATCTCTTTTCGTGGACGGTGCATGAGTTGCTTGCCTGTGGGTGCATGCAAGCATGAGTGAGTGCCCTGCGTCTTGAGAGCCAGGGCTGGTACGTAAGGTTCCTCTTATAGTCACCACCAAAAGAATACTAAGACAAAAGGGTCTTTGCAAAGCAAAAGTTATATGGCAAGGAGGTAAGAAGTGAGTGGGAAAAAAAATCCAGAAAGATTTTTTAAAAGTTATACTACTGATCTTCTTCCTGCCAAGAATATAAGCCATACAGCTTACATAGAAAAAAGGATTTATCGGTCTTTCAGACAAACTATCTGACAGCAAATATCTATCAGTTTAATTGGTCGCATCTTATTATTGAATAGTCAGTAGGTAAGAGCTGGGTATTGTGCTGAAGAAATGGAAATAAAAGAACTGAGATTTCTCTTCTTATAGTTTATTAGAAAAGACCAAAGCATGCCTATATTTGAAAAATGGCACTAAAATATGGACAGATAAAAACAGGAACAAAAGTACTACACCTGTGTTTTCATGCAAAATCAATTAGGAGCAAGCTTAAGTTCAGGGAAGCACCATGTTTTCCACCAACAGAACTCAAAATAAAAATGCTTTTTTTTTTTTTTAATTGGATCAAACATTTTCTCAAATTCACTGTTTTCCAAAGAAACTGGAAAGGAACAATACCCTTGAAGTAACATATGTGGGGTTCATTGAGCTATGTACAAGTAAAAATCGGGCCACCTGTGAAATCTAGCCCATTGGTCCATTTCCTGTACGTGAATATGAGGACATGACCATGCCCATGTGCACTTTGTGTTAGGTCAGAGAAGTGAAGCTGCAACAACCATAGAGTCCTCAGAGTAGGAACGTTTACAAGCTAGCTACCTTTAAATTGTTCTACTCACTTACTGTTTTCTATGCACACACACACACACACACACACACACACGCACATGCGCGCGTACACACACACACACACACACACACACACACACACACACACACACACACACACACACACATGCTCCTCCCAGGTTTATGTATTGTTGCATTTTTTTCACCTGGTAGGGACCAACCTTGCTTTCAATCTGAATAAAAGAAATGAACTTAATAACACACTGTCAAGTTGAAAAATAAAAGCCTATTAGAATTTCAACTTAACACACCTGGGCTACTTCGTGTTCATGATATATATGCTAATCACCAAATGCTTAGCAAAGATGGGAGATGTGCTCAGGTGAAAGCCCTTCTCTGCGTAGGAGCTTGGCTACTCTGCTGGCACACTGCATGTCTGAGGATCAAGTGAGAGGTGTCAACTGTGAGTTTTTTTTAAAGCTTTGCTTATTTATTTATTTATTTATAAGTACACAGTGTTCTGTCTGCATGTGAGCCAGCAGGCCAGAAGAGAGCACCAGATCTTATTATAGATGGTTGTGAGCCACCATGTGGTTGCTGGGAATTGAACTCAGGACCTTTGGAAGAACAGCCTGTGCTCTTAACCTCTGAGCCATCTCTCCAGCCCTCAACTGTGAGTTCTTATTACACTAATTTCTGGTTGCATCATTTCTGGTAATTACACACAGCCTTTAATGTGGGAGTCTGGATTAGAGTTCTAAATATCTGTTGGATGCTTCCGTTTCTTTTGTCTGGCTCAGCTCAGCAACTACTCAGTTCCTACTGAGGGCCTGTGTAAATAAAGGTGATACAAACAAGGGACCCTTCTTGATCTCAGGGTGCTTAGATAATAAATACAAAACAAATGGTTAGTTGGTGTAAGAATTGCCCAAAAGGCGTCTGGAAAACATATAGAGGCACGTCTACCAAATGGGAAATTGAAGGAGCACAGAGCTCAACCTTCTAAAATGCAGGGCTGAAAAAATGGAAAAAAGAATCAGAAGGTGCTTTCAGTGGAGAAAACATAAGCAGTCGTGAGGGGAAGGAGAATAGAGGTTAAATTTTGTGCAGTTTTGCTAGACCGCTACAGAGCAGCCAGATAGCATTGGACTTCATGATATGATGAGCTTTGATTTAATGAAGTGCTCTTTTAGGGTTTTTAGGAAAGAGGAAATCCTGGAGGTCAGAAATTCAGTTCAAGGCCCGGCGTGGTGGTACACAGCTGTAATCCCAGCACTCAGGAGGCAGAGGCAGGTGGATCTATGTGAGTTTGAGGCCAGCCTGGTCTACACAGCAAGTCCAGGACACCAAGGCTACACAGAGAAACTCTGTCTTGAAAAACCAAAAAAGAAAGAAAGAAAGAAAGAAAGAAAGAAAGAAAGAAAGAAAGAAAGAAATTCAGTTCAGAGGGTCCTAGAAATGCTCAGTAATGGGAGCAGAGAAGGGGAAATGTCTAAGCGGGGAAATCAGAAATATACCTCTCTTGATTATGTAGACATAGATAAATCCTTTACGCTAAAGATTCCTATCTTAAACCACATTTACATTCACATTTACTCCTTAATACAGAGCAATGCTGAAGAAAATAGAAACTGCCACTTAACTCAATACGATATTCTGAAGAAAGCCTTTTGAATAGTTTGTGTCCTGGAACTCCATGTATTGAAAGCAGGAGCAGCTCCATTACTTTTGTCACAAAGATCCTTAGGGTGACACTAGGTCCTGTTCCAATCAGACTCATCACCTTTTCCTGGGGCCATCAAGGATTATTTATAGTTCTCTATTCTTGCCAGAAATCTACTTTTTCTTAAACAAATTAGCACTTAGAGCTTATGAATTTCACCAAAAGCTGGTCCTGACACATACAAGTCTCACCTCAAAAACATTTGGGTTTTTAATCAGGCTGTTCTTTGCCCAAGGGGCTACCTCCCCAGCCAGCGTGATAGCTCGAGGCCCGAGACTTTTTAATGAGGCTCAGGTGGTTTGGCTGTTTGTTGCAGACATAAGCTTCATCCCCGAGACTACTCAAACACCCCTTCTATCACTTTCAGTGAATTCTAGATACTAAGGAGAGGCGTTGGAATAAACTTCATTGCAGAGGATATCTTGGAGAACCACTGTTTGTCCATACGCTGTGCCTGGGAAATGATCTAGGAGAATGGTGGGTCTCTGTCCTTTGCTGGTGGGAATCAGTACTGCGACCCCAGCTTCCATCAATGATGAGGTATCTCCCAGCTACTTCCAATTACATTTCCATTAGACACCTGCCTTTCTTTCTATGGCGCTGTAGGTCTTGATAATATCTGCTGAAACCCTTGAATTTTAAATATATGAAAGGCGCTGCTCAAGGGCTAAGACAACCCTGGTAGCTCACAAACCATATATTATTTTTAAATGTTATGTATATGAGTGTTTTGCAATGTACGTCTGGGTACTGCTTGCATGCTAGTGCTCACAGAAGACAGAAGAGGACATCAGATCCCTGGAGACTTGAATTATAGATGGTTGTGAGCCACTATGTGAGTGCTGGAAATCCGACTCTGAAAAAGCAACCAGTGATCTTAACTTCTGGGCCATCTCTCCAGCCCTGTAACCATATGTCATTCTTAAGGTTTAGGTACAGGTCAAAATCCTGAAAATAGAGATGCATCTCGTACGCACAGTGTTAGTGCTGCTGGGGCATATCATCAAACAGAGAGGCAGTAAAACTGTTGGGTACTTCTTCAGGTATATAAGGCTCATGATGGGACTCCAGAGGCATGACCTACCAACTGTCTTTGAAGTATTTATAGAAGAGATGGTGTCAGACGGTTGTCACAACCCAATAATCAGGAAGAATAAGTCCATAGCATGCTGATATGCTCACATGAATTACTTTGTACATGCACCAGGATTAGATGGTAGCACCAGCCTAGGGATCTGCAAAACCCAGAGGTCTAGGGAGGCATCTCTGAAGAGAGAACGACACATATATAAGATGAACTACTAACTTTGTATGAGAGCAGCTTTCTGGGCCCTTCTTCTGGTCCAGCTCCCTAGCTTGAGGCAGGTGTACAGACTTTCTATGCTTTGCTTGCATGGCAAGAGATGGAGAATTCTTGGACTTGGTTGTCTCCATTTGTTATTCTTTCCTCAGGCAGCTTCCAAATTGTGATGTTACCCAAAATCTATCACTTATCAAAGTATGGTATGCCAGCCCACAGCATAAACCTTACCTGAGAATTGTTGATCACGCAGATTCTTAACTCTACCCCAGACCTTCTCAGTCCATGTTAAAGATTAAGTACAATTTTCACAGATTCTTGGTCAGTTAGCTGGTCAAATCAACCCTTTGCTTGTTAGAGTAGCACTTCCATAGGCCTCAACTTCCTGGTCTGATCCCTAAAGCCAACTTCAGCTTTTTCATGATAGTCTCCTCTGTGATACTGAGGTCCTCTGAGTCTGCTATTTAGCTCATTGCTGTACCCTTTCCTGGCTAGTGACCTTTCTCATCTCCAGGGAGGCAGTACTGTGTATGACTGTGACACCCCACAGACTTGTGAAGACCAGTGAGGCTGTGCAGAGAAGCTGGCATAGGGTTCTGACCCTTCAGAGAAGATACAGTGTTGGCAGTTTTCCATCACCGCTGTACCTTTCATTCTGAGCACAGAATGGTGGGTGATTACATGCTAAATCAGAAAAGCCACATAAGGGATATTTGGTCCTCCTTGTGCACCTCACTCATAGTATCAAAACTGACTAAACCAGTTCTATAAAGTGTATAGAAAAAGTGTGCCACGGTGTGGATTTTGAGTACCTTCATCTCCTTTCATTGTCCTAAAGTCTTCAGGACTATGTAAACCCAATACCATTAGGGTCCCTTCTACCACTAATTATTCTTCCTCCTAGGACATAGTGTGCTTGCTTCTACTTTCAGCCCATTGCCCATCACAAAGGCCTATAGATACAGCTTCATATATGAAGATATAGAGATAATATATTTCTATGCAATTGTAATGTATACTAAGATGGCTTACAGGAAACTCTAACTTAAGAGACTAGGGTTGACCAAGCACTAGGTGACCAATAAGTTGCCATGAAGGCTTTTCCATAGGAAGTATCTTCTAGATCCAACAGTCACCTCCAGGGCAGAATCATGTTCAATGTCTTTCTCGATTTATTTGCAGAGCACCTAAATGCCTCAATGAGTATAATCTTTGAACAGACTCCTGTCTTCTCTCTTAATAGGGGGTGATGTTTTTAGTGTATGTTCATGTGTGTACATGTGTTTGTGTATGTAGGCCAGAGGTCAGTGTCAGGGCTTCTCTCAGTCACTCCTCACATTAAATGTTTGAGACAGTATCTCTCGCTAAACCTACCTAAAACTACCTATTTGGCTAAACCCACTGGCCAACAAGCCCCATGAAATTTCTTGTCTTTGTTTCCCAGCTCTAGGATTATAGGATGTGGTGCTTGCACTGTAGTAGTTGTTGTTGTTGTTGTTGTATTTCTTGGAGCTAGTTGATCATTCTCAGGTCCTCATGCTTCGGCACCAAGCACGTTACCACCTGAGCAATCTCCTCAGCCCCAGGCATGATGACTCAGGGCACATTTTAAAACTTACTTTGGCTTAGATGCTTTCCAGGACAGCCTGTGAAGCTGGGCACAGTCTTTGTTTCCACATCACAACTACTCTTTTATGACACAGGCCCAATTCTTGAATGAAATCTATTCTGGAATTCACAAGGAAAAAGCACTATGAAATTGTGGGTCCCACTTGCTACACAAAAGACAATCTCAAGTTTGGGTTCACTTTGGATGGCTTCCACTCTTTCTTCTTGTTGCTGTAGCTGAGGGATACCACTGGCAACTTAAACCAAAGTAAACACTGTCTCCCATGTAAAAAGTTCAAGGTAAGTCATGCAAATTGCAAAGATGGACCAGTATAATCACATGAGGTGATGCTTTGTGTCAGGAAACAAGGCCCTATGCTGGGATGAATCCATTGCCTTGCTGTGAGCAAGGAGGTTTTGATGAGGCATGCACCCTTTAAGAGATGGGGCCTTGGTGACTGGTATTTGAAAGTGTGGCCTTGCAACCAAACTGAGCAGTCATTTGAAATATCTCCTTGCCAAGAAATATCAGTTCTTGCTTTTTCCCCAGAGTCCTGTATGAGTTCATTTCCAAATGTCATAAAGCCATCAAAACACGGAATTTCCCATGACTTCAAATCCAGCCTCTTCCACACAAGTTACAACTTCAATTCTGGTTTCATTTGAAGAAGCTTTCTGCAAAAGAAAACATCTTCCTTACAGGTCTTTTAGAGAACATCTTATTCCTTTGATTTCTTTCTTTTCTACAGTTAGAGTGAATAATTTTTAAACAACAGTAGTATGTCTAGCAACTAGGAAAATTTAAGTGGGAAGAAGAAAAAACATTCAGAATCTTACCACTCAAATATACCTACTGTATCTCCTCAGCCCCTTTTGAAGATTAATGTTTTCTTTTACAATCCTAATGAAGTAACAGGGGTATATAGCTTTATATTTACACAATTTATTGCTATTATTATTGTTGCTGTTATTGATGGTCTGCCATTAAGATATATCCCTCTAGCCCTTGCATAGGTATATGAATTATTTTCTTTATAATATCATATAATGTTTTAAGTATCTTGTATTTTGGGGGTTGTGGTATTTTTATTGTTCTGGAGATGAAACCCAAAGCCCCAGGCATGATACATAATAATACATAATTGTTACATATTATTAGGTAGGTGTTATGCTCTTGAAATACACTGCCAGTTTGATGGGATCATTATTAATATTCCCATCATATTGCACTCACCATTAGAGTAATATAAGTCCAAGACTAAAGATATAGTTCAGTTGGTAGAGTGCTTGCCTAGCATGTACAAAGCCCTGGGTTATATCCCAGCACTGTGTAAGGCCAGTGTGGAGGTGCATGTCTGTAATCCCAGCACTTAGGAGATGGAGGCAGGAGGATCAGAAACTCAAGGTGATACTCAGCTATATATCCAGTTTGAAGGCCAACATGAGCTATAAGCAACCCTCAAAAAATAAAAAAAAAATTCTAGTAAATTGGAGCATTTGTTTTTATCTAATTTTGGATATAACAGTTTAAAGGGAATGATAATTAAAAATTACATTTAAAATATCACCTACAATAAGAGGATACAAGGGATGGGCTAACAATTGAGATGTAATATGAATAAATTAATGAAATACAATTTTAAAAAAGATCATCTTATTTTCCCTCATATACTCATTAAGCACTTTATTTATTTATTTTGTTTTTTTAAGACAAGGGTTCTGTGTAGCCTTGACTGTCCTGGACTTGCTTTGTAGACCAGAGATCTACCTTCCTCTGCCTCCCTGAGTGCTGGGATTAATGATGTGCACCATCATACCCAGCTTCAGACAGCACATTTTTAAGACCCTTTCTACTCCAGTAAAAGTGCTATATATTGGGCATAATCTGAAAAACACAACAGGGTTCCTGCATCACATACTGTATATTATTTATAGTGGATGTAACATGGGGAAGAATCTTCTCTGCTTACCACTGCATAAAGTGAACTAGAAAGTCATCTCTAATAAATTGAAAAACTCAGAGTGAGATCTAAAAAATGCTAACTGTCTGATGAATGTTGTAAATTTTGTTTTCTTTTGTCCTTTTGAGACACGGTTTCTCTCTGTAGCCTTGACTGTCCTGGACTCACTTTGTAGACCAGGCTGGCCTTGAATTCACAGAGATCTGCCTTCCTCTGCCTCCTGAGTGCTGGGATTACAGCTGTGCACCACCACATCCACCCATAAATAATTTCTAAACCGAAGTCCAAAGAAACAAATCCTTGCTTAAACAACAGCTCCAGAATGATCACTGTCTTCAGAGGTCTGTGATTTTGAGCATTCCTCCCAAGTATGGAGGTGCAAGTCACAGTGAGCCCCTAAACCCTCTGCTTTGCGTCTGTGGGTTCAAACAAGTGCTCTTGTTATTCCGCAGTCTATGCAGTATAATAACCACCCCCTCAGCATTTGCATTGTGCTATTTTAAGAGGAACTTACAGTGTTGGGTAGACTGTGTAGAACCTAAACAAATACTACACCACCATTTTACACCAGGGACTTGAATATTACAGCCTTTGACATCCACAATATGGGTTTTGAACCAAGTCCTCACCTCATCATGAAGGACCAGTTCTCAAAGTGGAGAGCTTCATTTTCTACTAGTCAGGTACTTCCCAGGGGTTATGGTGCAAATAGTACTAGTGGGCTTTCATTTTGTTGTATCAGGGTCCCCAGGAATGGGATGGAATATGGATGGCTGCTGCCTTTGGGTAGAGAGGCAGAAGCCCAGCTCTGCTGCATATAGTGTGTGGTCAGCTCTGTACTTTCTCATATGCTATCTTAGGTTGAAACTTTAGACCACAATGCTGGTAGCACCATATAATACTTCTTTTCAGTCTCTAATTGTCTGTGCCTGTCTCTCACCTCCTTCTCCCTTCTCTATAATCTTTCATATAAAACTCACAATGAGTGCACAGAGTAAGTTACCCTAAGAAGCCAGACAATGCTGACATTAATCCTACGCATAGTCTGAAGCCAGCTTGTCTACCCCATGCTGTTATTCTGCACACATGACTTGATCTTAATTAACAACAATCCAGAAAGATTAGGAAGTAAGCTCTTAAGCCAGTTTCAGTCACCAGTCTCAGCATATTAACAGAATCTTTCCCTGCTCTATGGGGAAATTAGATATCAGCCTTCAAATGTTCCACTAACAGAACAGGATGAATGACAGAAGTATAACTTTGAACTCCAAGCTGCTTCCCTCTGCTACAGAACAAAAAAAGAAAAAAAAAAAAAGGAACAGTGCACACTAAGATGGACAGAGGCAGATCCACACATGGCTTGCTCCTTTGCAAAAAGTTAAAGGTGAGCCAGCATGGGTAGTCTGGTCCCTCAGTGAAGAAGAAAAAGATCAAGCCCTTCCTCTCTGGCCAGCCTCAATTCTTTACTTCAGTCGCTTAGTAACCCACTGCCTATAAATCATCCCAAAGTCAACTGCAAAGAACTCTAAAGAAATTTGGGGGTTTGCTGAAATTAACCATATTGATGAAGTTTTTCATCAACCTCTGTCTTTCCCTGTAACTAGCCATGAGATGCATCATCCATATTGGTTGAAGAAACATCTAAGTCTGTTAAGAAAATCCCTTGATCTAAACGAAGCCTGGTCTGGCTTGTTATCTCCTGTTGTAAATAAAGTTTTATAGCACAGCCATGCTTCTTCATTAGTACATTTTCTGTAGGCACACTCTGTAAAGCAAACAATTCTACCTTAAATGCTTATTGTGTCTTTATAAGAGGAGTTCGCTGCACTCTATCACAATAACCACTTGACTGAAAGATAAGGTCGACAAAGTGCAGTTAACTATACACAGAAAATCTTGAAATGTTGCTGACAGAAACTAAGAAAGACCTGATATATAGAGATGTTGACAATAATGTTAGGATGTTGCTTTCCTGCCAAATTAACCACAAAAGTTCAAATTTACAACAGACTTCCAGTTTCTTGCCTTTAATTTCAGCATTCCAGAGGCAGTCATGTGGATCTGTGTGATGAGGATAGCTTTGTCTACACAGAGTCCTAGCCCACTTAGAGCTACCTTATCTAAAAAGAAAAAAAAATCCAGCTGCTCATACTCCTCTCATCCCCTTCCATCACTTTTTTTCCCCACTTATACAAAGGGTCAGATGGGCTCTAAAATGTATATAATAATAATTCAAAAGAGCTACCTAAAATGTCTTGGGGGGCAATCACTTTTGGAGACCTCAGCCTCCATGTTGTCCAGTTTTACAACAAAGCTATAGTAATCGTGATAACATTTTTCTGTTAGGATCTCATCTGTACCTCTTAGGTATAGGAGAGGAACTTAAGATTCCTGTTCTTTCCATCTTTATGGAAAGTGTCACATGTAGTAAATCTCTAGAACCCATCTTTATGGAAGATGTCCCATCTACTTTACAAAGAGTTTTGATGTAGTCCAGTCTTAAGATATATTGTCCACATGAGATTGAGCTAATTATTGCCAGGACAGTTTCACCAAATTGTGTTGTGCTTATACATGCCTAAAATAAACTACTTGGGATCAGACTACTAAAATTTGAGAATATCAGGTATTGAGTCACAGTAACCCAAACTGCCTTCCTTCTTGCCTCCCAAGGATCATTACTCTGCTGACCTTGATAGTTGTGGGAACTCTGAAAATCTCTCCCCTAATTTTTTTCCATTCTTCCATTTCCCATTTTCTCTCTTTTATCTCCCATTGCAGAATGATAGAACAAGAATGCCCCTACCAGGTGATAACCCTTCCATCTTGGATGTCCTAGCATTCAGAACTATGTATACGAAATAAATTTGTGTTGATTTAAAAAAATATTCCTCTTCTTGGAGGACTTACAAGAGATTAAGTTAAAAGATGGTATACATGAAGTGGAAATTCAAGTTTAAATGGCAAGAGCCCTTATCATTAACAAGACTTTCCCAAAAAAGTAGAGGCAATAATAACATCTATAGCTAATTACACACACACACACACACACATACACATGTGCGAGAGAGAGACAGACAGACAGAGAGACTGAGACAGAGAGAGACAGATAGGGAGAGACAGAGAGACAGAGACAGATAAGTATTGACTGCTGTGTGCATACATAGATATACAGAGGGAGCTTGATAACTTGGTACTCATCTCTGGGCACCTAGGATACCATCTCTTTGTGTCTTTTAACATTACCTCATACTCAGTCTCCACAATGAGATCTTTGATGGTACTCTTCGGGGCTGGAACTGGTGGGAACAACTTGGTCCATAGGTGACACCTGACCACAGAGAAGGAACTGAGTGAGCATAAACAATGTTTGCCTAGATTTCTATTCAAACATTGACCAAATTAGTTCCATGTGCAGATGTGTTACAAATTTGGATTCTCTGTTGGTTAAGATTTCCAAACATCTTCATCGTTGAAGACTCTGGGATTGTGCCAGGCTGAATGTGGCTTCTGAGATCTCCAGGGAAGAGAAAGTCGGAACTCACTCACATTCACACTCTTTGCCAGCCTTGACTTCTGAAGATGGCTCATCAGCATCCTTTGCTTGTCTCTTATTCACTGGTCATTCTAGCTTTCCTCCCCCAACTGTGCTAAATTCACAGTTCCCTCCCTTCTATCCCTTTCCTTTGAACTACCACCCATCACCCACACTTAGCATCTAAATGTAATGTTAATGAGTAATGTCATTTAATATGGATGTCACTTCCTAAATTGTTAGACCGTTGCCTTAGGAATGGAAGAAGGGAGTGGGGAGAGGTGGGAGGATGAAATTGAAGCAGATGTGGCCATTTGCAGGCTGTAAGGTGAGATATGAGATCTGTGCAGCCTTTTCAAGAATCTGCATCTGACCTCAGAGGCCCGTATGTGAAGGCAGTGTAACGACTTCAGACATGGGTGGACTGCTGTGTTTTCATAGGAGATGTCAAAAGACAAGCAAGTGTGGAAGGGGAAGCTGTGATGGAAAACAACACAATTCCAAGAACCTCTGTAGAAATTAAAATAGTCAACAGATTTGAGGAGCGTGTGGTGGCTGAGGGCTATGCTGTGTCTTGTGTAGCTTCTGTATGCCACGTTTTACTTTGCCTCCTCGCTCCTGGTAAAGGCAGCCCGAAGGAGCATGGTGTAAATCCCACCCTACAACAAGAAGCCTTGTGTTAATGGCTGCACAGCAGATTGGGAATGTTGTTGCCCTCGAGTGTAAAGAATACCTACATTCTGCAGACGAGTGAGAAAATCAACAAGATGAAGCAGATAGTGGCTGGAAGCACAATGAGACACCATTCTGCCAAGGGCTTCTTTTCCTTTCCTGGGGAGAGGGAGAGGAAAGAGAAAGCAAAGTCAAAATCAGGGAGGACAATTACAATGAAATAGATGGAGCATCAGAGGGTTTGGGTTTGAGTTCAAGGTGGTGGGAGAAGGGGCTAACACTCACCTTGCAAGGTTGTTGTGAGGGGGAAATGAAACCATAGCAGTAAGGCCTTTTAGTTATTATTAATTTGGGCATGATTAATTCAATCAGCCACTGTTTTGATGTCCACCCCTACCCTATGCCACCTGGGTGCTGGGGCTTAGAGTCTCAGATGACTAGTAGTTTCTTAGGTGGAAAAGCGACAAAGCATAAGGCTTCTGTACTCATTAGAGTATGGTGAACTATATTCTTACCTACTTGGAAATAAACTTATGGAGGAAGTATAAGAAAATATTCATGATTAGCAATGCAGGTATGAGAGTCTACTATAAATGCTTTACAACTGGAATTATCTTCAAAGCAACTCTTACTCGCATTCCCATTTCACAGATCAGAGGTAAAAAAAAAAAAAAAAAAAAAAAAAAGAAAAAAAAAAAAAAAACTACCATTATCAGCACAGGAAGAATTTTGCAGACCATCCTGTTCTTGAATTTGTTCTTATTCTATATTCAAGGGAGAAGGAGGGCTGAGTAGGGTGTGGGGTTGGTGTTTCTGACTTTAGAAATGTACTCCTGGAAAAAAAATCAAAGGTGTCTGACTAAATGGCACTGATAGAAATAGTGTTCCTCCTAAACGGCCTGATTCACTTTCAGGGAACAAAAGCAAACCCTGAGTTATAGTCAGTTCTCTTTCCTAGCGAGAGAGCTGATCCATCCACCCATCCACCCATCCACCCATCCACTTAGCAAGTGTCTGTTGGGCTCTTGACAGGTACACAAGTTACTGTAACACAGTGGTTAAGGGAGCACATTTGACACCTCCCATCCTGCAGCTTGAAGTCCATCAGGGGAGACCTGCAGAAAGCAAGTAATGACTCAGGCCATGATTTGAGAGTAGCTGTACTACGTAAGCACTGTGGTGAGGTTCAAACCACGCTACACCCACATAAAAAGCAACACAAAGGAAACCTCAGTTTGCTATAATTTCTTCTATGAAACAAGAAGTGCGTGTAAATGGAGATTTTGACCACATGTGAATATCCTAAGGCTTTCCAAAAAACAAAAAACAAAACAAAACAAAAAAACCTTCAAGTCATTCAAAGCCCACAAACTGTTCAAGTACCACAGAAGAGAGCTGTCTGCATTTAAAGCTAGTGGTTCTTGCCTCTCCTTATCTCTTCCTCATTGCCTGCCTAGCATCCTCTGTCAGGTGTCTTCTTTACCTTCCCAAAGTTTTAATCTCTTCCTTAATCTCTTCCTTTCCGCTTTCAAATATTCATAGAGTCCTTTATCTCCACTAAGCCATGGGCCTGCTCACCACCCTCCCCAACTATCATGACATTCTTTCTTACTGCCCAGCCTGGTTTCTTAAATAAAGATTCAGGCTTCTGTATTTTCATACCCCAGAAACTACAGTTAATGTCACTGGAAATGTCTTTCTAAAAAAAAAAAAAAAAAATCCCAAAAGGCCCCTTCTTTCCTGTTCTAGGTTTTTGTCTTTGGACCACTCGCCTTAATTTCTTCTTTTCCTTAATGTAAGGTTCGTGGCAGGGTCTCATGTACTCCTAGACCAGCCTTAACCTCAGTATGTAGCAGAGGATGAACTTGAACTTCTGCTCTTCCTGCATTGGCTGGCTCCGTGAGAGCTCTGTCATCCCTCCTTTATGTCCTGCGGAGGATGAAGTCCATTGCTTTGTGCATGCTAAGCAAGCACTCTACCAAGTGAGGTGCATCCCAGCCCATCCTTTAAAAAATTATATTAGACTATATTAATTGCTCAAAATCATATATTCCTGTCATATTGGTCCCATTGCCATCTCTATTCTGAATTCTAACTGTGCACAGCCGAGTGAAGGGATGCCTTGTGTGGGTGGCTCTTCACTGAAATGATCCCCCTCGTCTACAGCACTTCCTTCTTTGGAACTTGCTCCTGGTTCCCTTTCATTGCAACCCCTGAGCATTTCTTATCTCAGTCTGTTCTTTGAACATTGAACATTTGTTTGTCAGACCTACAAATTTTAGTTCCATGAAACTTCCAGAGTCGTTTTCTTTTTCCCAGCACTGCCCTGACAATCAGCTCTGGGTTAGGATGATCAAATCCCCATCCATCGCTCAAACTCACTTGACTATTTTGCAAACCTGAAGATAGTTACAACCAAATGTGTGTTTGGGATTTCATCAAACCTATTCTCAGCCAGGCATGAGGCTGCAGAGCTGTAATCTCAGAAGCTGAAGGGCCAAGGTAGAATGATGATGAGTTGGAGACAGCCCTTCCCCCAGGGCTGTCAGCAGGGAGTGCCTGGATCAAAGGAAACAAAAACAACCAGGAACTCCTCCTTTCACTAGCTTCTCCACTTCAGTCGCTGCCCTTTGAAGACGCAAACCCATATCTTTGGGGCTATATAGACTATTTCCAATTTTTATAGCTCCAGTTCCTTCCTTATGCCCTCAGCATATTCGATCTCTAAGTAGAATCATAAATGCCCCTCCCCAGATATCATCCCCCCCCCATAGTACTTATGCTAACCAGGGTACCATCACTTCATTACATATTCTTTAAACACAACCAATTTTTAAAAAAGCATATATTTTTACTACTAGTCTGAAAGTTATGAAGTATAAAAATGTAAAAGTCATTATTAACAAACATTAACTAAAATGTTATTCTCTACACATATTTTATACATACTTCTTTGAGTGGTCAGATACAGTGTACACCTTTTAATTTATTTCCAGAGCACCCTGTGCAGATGAAAAAGCTGAAACTGAGAAAGGGAGAGAAGCCAACTGAGGACACACAGCTGTCACTCAAGGAAACCAGAAACAAAGCCCAGGACTGGGCAATGACTGCATCCCTCAATCTAATGTTGGGTTCCCAGCCCCTTCCTCTCCATCTGTCACACTGAGGGTGTGCTGTGTGGGCTGGCTTTACTTTGTATAGTCTAGGTGTCTCTTTGTGTATTCCAGGTGTTTCATTCCTTAGTGCATTCTAGGTATCTCTAGCTGTGTTCTAGGTGTTTCTTTATCATCAAGATCCATCCCATGAACGTCTTCACCTTCGTGGCTCGACCTACTTTATTACAGTAGCAGCTTGTTTTATGTCAGATGTATATTTTTGAAGCCTCCTCTTTACTCAATGCCATGTGAGCATGCTTTCAACTTAGATTTCCTTTGAGCGAAGGCCATAATGCTTGTGTTCTTGAGCGTGAATTGTGTTCTTCACATAATGATATGGGAGAGGAGCCTGGAGAGGTTAACTACTTCCAAGTACTGGCTATGACTATGCTTGAGGTTTGCTCCTCTGCAAGCTTCCAGGGCCCTTGACATGGCCAGGCTCTAGGTGGGACTGAATCATTTTATTAACTCCCTGAGCAAGGACTGGAGAGATGGTTATACTGCTCTTGCAGAGGACTGGAGTTCAATTCCCAGCACCCACATGAGGATGCATACACTATCTTGTGGCTCTGGCTTCATGTGATCTGATCCCTTGTGCCCTCTGAAGGCACCACACACATGTATCACATAAACATATACTCAGACACACCCACATATACATACTTTAAAAAATATCTAAAACTTTAAGTCTGTCTTTTTAAAAAAATGTTTTCAGGTCTGTTATAAGCCAGACCCTGGAATGGTGTTATGTGCCTGTCTCCCCAGCATTTGAGAAATAGTGACAGGAGGATAAAAGCAAGTTAGAGGCCAGCCTGGTCTATACAGTATGCTCCCGGCAAATCAGGGCTGCTTAGTATCAAACTGTTGTTGTTTTAATTCTCTTTATAAATAAAAAAAGCCATTGAAAATTATTAACTATATTGTCTATTTTTTCGTAACTTTGTTACAAAGACATGCAGCAAAACTTTGAGTCCTTTGAAAAGAGCAAAAAGTGTTGTAAATATTATCACGGTCACAATCATTTGTGGTTCAGATTGTACAATATACACCAGCCTGGTATGCCAAGGCCTGATAACAGCACCGTTGTCTTTTGACCATGATTACAAAAATCTTTTCAGTTATACCACTGGTTTATTCACCTTTCCTCTTTCTTAGATAAGTAAAGACTCTCAGTGAATGAGCAAAACTCGTGGAGGTAACTGATTTTATTTCATCCAACTAAAAAAGTTCTCACTGCATATAAATTATTGTGTAGGAGGTATAATCCTGACCAGTTATTGGAAGGAGTTAACCTGCCTAGGCTCCTTTTCCACATCACCATATGAAGAGTAGAACTCATGCTCAACACAAGCATTGTGAACTTTGTCACCAGAAAAACAGAAGTTAACAGGTAAATTCAGGGCAAGAAAGCATGTTCACATACTGTTGAGTAAAATTGACTTGTAAATTACTGGCAGTTCAGTTACTTAAATTTTATTCCTACTTTTCCCCCAACATTTATTTCTTTTATGATGGACAGTTGTGTGTACAAGACACATGTGTGTAGATCAGGGACAACATGCTCAGGGATTGAACCAGGTCATCAGGGTTGGTGGCAAGCATCTTTACCTGCTGAGCTATCTCACTAGATGTTTTATAAATGGGAGACAGAGAGAGAGAAAGAGAGAGAGAGAGAGAGAGAGAGAGAGAGAGAGAGAGAGACAGACAGACAGACAGACAGAGAAAGACACAGACAGAGACACAGAGACAGAGTGAAATGGAGAGAGACAGAGACACAGAGAGACAGAAAGACAGACAGAAATGGGCAGAGAGATAGAGGTTGGGAGGGAGGGAGAGAGAGAGAGAGAAACAGACAGACAGGCAGACAGACAGAGACAGAGACAGAGAGAGACTTAACAAGTGTAAAAACAATGAATCCTAGCAAAGACCTTTTTTTGTTGGCTGAAGATAGAACAGGAGAGCATGTCCCACTGATGAGATATGTAACATGGAGTGAAAATAATTAAGAGTTTCAGTGCTCTGAAAGTCCAGAGATGTTTCAAATGTCCTGGACTACATGATCTCAGACCATTCCTTCCCTAATCTCATGGGCAAGGCTCTAGGTTCAATCCTGAGGCTGAGGTTGGGAAGTGGGCATAGCAAGAACAAAAGAGAAAGTTCTTCGTAACTTGAATTATTTGTCTGACTTAAGGAGCATTTCTTATCTGCTGTTAATTGTGAAGCCATAGATGTTTCTTAAGAAATGGTTAGGTACTCTCACTTGATTGTACAGAGCTGAGTTTCTAAGAGAGGAAACGGCATAGCATGCCTAGGGAAATGCCTACAAGCCCCTCCACCTCATTTCTGGATGCTCTGCAGACCTTACTAACTCAGTGTATTTAGAGAACTCAGTCATGCGGTTCTGTTGACTTTAGTTTTCACTTTTGACATCTCAGCTAGTTAACTTTAAACCAAGGAACCTCATGGAAAGCCTGTGGGCAATGTACAGTGTGTGGGATAGGATGGGATAGGGACAATAGAAGTCAGGAAAGCTCTAGGTGTTGAGAAGCTGGCTTCCTCTAGCAGCCTATGGCTACTTGGGAGCTCTATCAAATGACTCACATCTTGGTACTTCAGTGTCTCTGCCTCCAGGATTCTGTGATCTATTAGTTGCGACTGATAGCTCTAAGGAGGTAGATTTGATTCAGAGGACTGTTCCCTTTAGTTGACACAGTGGACCAAAGTTTGTACTTTCACTGCTTCAGTATTGATTTTGAATCTGACTGTGACTCAACAATAGGTTTCAAGCAAAAGCAGTAATTAGCAAATTGATGGAACTCAAAGAAAGCAGCCCTGCTGTGTTTTTACACCAGCAGGTGGTGGGAGAAGTTTAAATGGCATCAATAGGGTTGAGTAATTAAGATGCTGTCAATACGTTAGTCTATGATCTGGGGCTTAACTAGCTTCCCGTGGCTTTCCTCTGGTTGGAGGGTAAAGCTGGGGTGTCACTCAGAAAAGGTTCCCAATTCAAGCAAAAGTCAGAAGTCACCTTCTGTGACTGAGCTTTCTATGGCACCTTTCAGGTAGGCTCTGTGAGATCAACTGGTTCACGGGAAGCAGGAGTGGGGGGCAGAGAACAAAAGGTAGGGGTGGTAAAATGCCTTGCATAAAACCCAAGATCCATTTTTTAAAAAGCACAAAGCTATACTCTCCTGGGGAAACTGGGGTCAGGTGAAGGAAGGACAGCAAGGCAAGATCATAGGTCATGGAGACTGCACTGCCTACATGAATGACTTAGCAATCTCTGGAGTGAGTGGATGCTGGGGGTTTCCATAGCACCAGGCCCAGACTGGATGGATCAGAATGGGCAGAGGTTTCTTCTCTGCTGGCTTCCTACAAAGAACCTGTGCCTTTCAGGGCTCCCACAGCCACAGAATTCTCCACTATGAGCAGCCATGGAGGCTGCTTTCATGACCCTGCTGAAGAACCTGTTGGCTGGCTGAAGAGGGTGCTGGGTCAGGACTGAAAGGTTTGGGCCTAGTTCTGTCTCTTGGTGTTGAGGTGACCTTCGTCGAGCACTCTGTGTATTGCTTTGAAGCTGAGGCCAGGAGTGAATGAGTTAATACACCCAAAGCGCTTAGCATCTGTGCCAGTGCATAGGAGGCGATCAATCCACATCTGTGGTAATTATGATTAGGATTAATGCATTGTGTCAGAACACAGGCATAGAGTTGATTCCCTTATCGTCTCAAGGGAAAACCACAATTGGAGTGTTGTCGGAATCCTTGGGTCAGGAGATGCAGACACCAGACATTCTGGGTATAAAGGAAGGAGGAGGTCAGAAGTCATTATCAGTCCCACACCTCAAGGCTCTGAATTAAGATGAACATTGCACTGGGCTGTCAGGGTGGCTTAGTGAGTACAATAGTTTAGCATACAAGCCTGAAAGCCTGAGTTCAGATCTCCAGACCCCACATAAAAGTCTAACACTGCCGTAAAGGCATTGTTAATCCTGGCAAAACCCTGCAGGGAGATAGGAGGCAGAGATAGGAGAATTAGTAGAAATCTGAGGGCCAAATAGCCTGATTTGTACAACCCCAAAAAGACTAATGCTAGAACTAATACCCAAACATGGGCCTCTGACTTCCACAGTGGACTGTGCCACATGCATGCCTGTACTAAAAAATCCATAAGCAAGCACACATATACATGCACTCACATATCAGACACACACACACACACACACACACACACACACACTCACATATCACACACAGAGAGACACAGAATGAGTATTGTGCACATGGAACATTTAGATAAAAGCTCCCTGCAGAGGTCAATATAAATGCCTCCATGGCTTGGCCCAGATGGAGCCTGAGCAGGCCAAGAGCTAGCAGGATGTTAGATTTTTGCAGCAGTCTATAGCCCAAGCAAGGTCTACCTCCTTGCCTCAGTTTCACTGGCTGGAACACAACAAATGGGACGAGAGAGCATCAGTCAGCATACACAGGGATGAAGCCAGTCTTGCTGTTGGGTAGTAGGCCCAGCAGTTTCCCAGGTTTGGGTCTATCTCTTCCTTCTTTTTTTCCCATCTGTTTGGTAAGAAAATGATATTTGGGCAGGTATTCTAGATACTATGAGTAAACTTGCCTTGCACAGGGCCAGGCCCAGGAATATAGTTCTTCCTTGGCCTAAGTTGTTAAGTGCAGAGGATTGATTGGTATGGCCACCTAGAGAAATGAACACACCTGAAATTAATAATAAAAAACTTGGGCTAGCGAGATGGCTCACACGTATCTATAATTCCAGTTCTAGAGGACACAACACCCTCACACAGACAGACACAGGCAAAGCACCAATGCACATGAAATAAACATAAATTCAAAACTCTTGGGAAAAGAAAGAAAGAAAGAAAGAGACTTGGCCTTAGGGCACAGAGCCTGAAAACTTATTGCTACCTGTCCTTCAGGACAGAGGAGTAATCCACAGAGCCAAGGCGGTTCAGCCCTGAGGCTTACCAGGCAAGATCCATCCAAGCTTGAAACCACAGAAGCCTGAGTCAAAGGAAGCAGTTTGACTCAACTGAAATGTCTACCCAGCTGAAATCCCCCACTTGCAAAGGAAAACCCAAAGTTTTACAGCTGTGACAGTAGCCTAAGTGGGGTTTTCCTTGTCGCTGTTGGGTCACCTATTTTTCTTTCCAAGAATTTTCTTTTCTTGCCGCTGTCTTGACCCAGAGTCTTCCTTCTCGGACCTCAAGGAACTTTGGACTCTTTTGGAAGCCGAGAGAGAGTGAAGCTGGCTCCTTCCGTGTACCAGCTTCCCTTTTTTCTTCCCCTGTCTGCTTTGTCCCTTGTCTCACCACAGTGTGAGAATTTTTTTCTTTTTTTTTTTTTTTATTATTTATTTATTCTTGTTACATCTCAATGTTTATCCCATCCCTTGTATCCTCCCATTCCTCCCCCCCCCAATTTCCCATTATTCCCCTCCCCTATGACTGTTCCTGAGGGGGATTACGTCCCCCTATATATTCTCATAGGGTATCAAGTCTCTTCTTGGCTACCAGCTGTCCTTCCTCTGAGTGCCACCAGGTCTCCCCCTCCAGGGGACATGGTCAAATGTGAGGCACCAAGAATTTAAGAAGAGCTGGAAAAGCTGAGAGAGACAGAGAGGGGCAAAGAGACAGACAGATGAAGAGGGGGCTGTGAGAAAACTCCAGGCACAGGAGCAGGAAGGGGCACAGACTGGAACGAACGGGAGGTTCTTTGATAGGCTGTAGCACACGAAGGCAATGAGCTCGTCTCCTCCTCCTCCAAGCTTTTGGGTCAGCACGCTTCAGGTAGAGGTAAGTTGCTTCAAACGCTTGTCATGAACACTGAGTCACAGCAGGGGAAAAGCCTTCCTTCCATGCAGACACACTTCTAAGTATCACATTGGTTTTTCCTTTCCTTGGACACCCATCCTACCACACATGTTCCCCTACACACACACACACACACACACACACACACACACACACACACACACTCACACCATAGCAGGAAAGTAAATGTCAGGACCTCCTATGAGTAGCGTATCATTGTAGCTGAAGGATTTGTCCCAGTAGACAGCAATAGTCACCCTAATGCTGACCATGCTGCTGACTGAACCATGTGAAAACTGGGGTGACCGAGTCTTCTTCTGCTTTCCAGGTTAAGTGCTACCCATCTTAAGCCTGAAGAAAGTTTTTTGGAAGAACATCTTTTCACTGATTGGCTGATTGCCACTAACTGAGTGGCAGATATAGCCTTCAGTGAGAGTGGAACAAATGCATTGCTTGCATAAAGCAGTGCCTCTCAACTTTTCTAATGCTGCAACCCTTTAATACCCTCATGTTATGGTGACCCTCAGCCATAAAATTACTTCATTGCTACTTCATAATTGTAGTTTTGCTACTGTTATGAACTGTAATGCAAATGTCTGATCTACAGGGTATCTGAAACATGACTTGGGAGGGGGTCTCGACCCATGGGTTGATAACCACTGTTGAGTCCCATGCTTGTCAATCTAAGCTTTTACCAAAAGGTCAGATCCTAACAGGGGTACAGCTACAAATAATGCAGCCAACATTCTCATTTCTTGGGGTCAGGATGCACCTGAGGAACATTTATATCTATAATTGTTTATTTCACACTCAGTACTTGAATGTCACAGAGTGGAAGAGAAAAGAAGACTTGAAAAAAAAAAAAAAAAAAAAAAACAAAAAAACAAAGCTCTAGGGACCAGTAAACAGGAGATGGCAGAGATAACAACGGAACAGAAGAACCCGGAACTTCAAGTTTGAGAAGGAAAAAGACATTCGAAATTGGGAAATTCAGCTCTTAAAGCAGAAGCTAGCAGATGGAGGGCAGTTGACAACAAGTACTGATAAAACAAAACTTCTGCTATCACTTATGAAGATGGAGGAGGAGGAGGGGAAGGAGAAGATGATGATCATGATGATGATCCATACTTTGAAAATCCCAGGGCAAGATTCAAGGCAAATCTCCAGGAGGAAGGGAAAGCCTATTTGCTCTACTGTACTGCTGTACCGCTCACTGTATCTATACCCCTGTGCCTGTTGGACTGATCAAGGGCCTTGCCAAGTACAGCAGAAGCCATCTCCTCCCACCCCAGCTCCCTACACCATCAATCCGACTTCCTCTCTGCCTCATTTTTTATGTAATAACCTTGGGCTATAATAGGTTGATTAGTTAATTTAAACTATTCTAATTTGCTAATTGGTTCATATGTCACTTATTTGGGGGAAATTACACATTAATAGCCACTTCTTGGCTATTTGACAATGACTGAGTCATTTAATATCTCCAGGCTTCCATTTCCTTACCTTAATTAAAATAACGGGGGTGAACATAATATCAAAGGCATAAATGATATTTCTGTTGAGCCCTCTAGTGAAAATCCAGGAGGGCTCTCAGGGGCCAGTTTTAAGGCAAGATAGGAGAGAATGAAGAGTGTTTGAAGGAAATGAACACAGCAGCAAAACTGCCTGATAGACTGCAAGCTGAGCGTAATTATTACTGCATCCTCCAGGGGTAAGGAAGAGCCATGCAAAGTGTCCCTGAGGGGCTTGGACTTCCTATTATGGTTATTAATCATCTTGATGAAAACAGAGAGTCTGCATTGATTAAATTCACTAATGATCCTAAACTGAGCAGGGTAGTAAATTCCAGAAAGGATGGATTTATAAGGTAAGCGCTATTATTAATCAGCTCGTCTTCATAAAATGGGTGGCAATAAATGAAATAGGATTTGCTGTAGCAAATGGCAATGAGGTGCTCTTGGGTGAAGGAGGGTATATAATGAGGCCAGAGCCAAGCCTGGAAGCAGTTAGTTAGGAAATGGTAAGAGCGCCGGGGAGTGGAAACTGAATAATAAGTTAAAAACAAGCTTAAAATAAACTCTCGAGATGGATCGCAGTCTTAGTCCCAGTCCTTCAGTGGTGAGAATTGGAGAGTGGAGCAATAAGAAGAGCAGAGTTAGAAGCAATCAGAGAATGAAGAGTCGCATTTACAGGCGAGGGAATTGAACCCAGAAAGGTTAGGTGTTAGGAACTAGGTCCAAGTAGTAAAACCCAGACTGGCTTGGTACTTCATTCAGTCTCCTGCATGGTGGCGGATTGCCACTCCCTCTTACAACCTGAGTTTATTCTCCGAATCCTTCTCTGAAATGTACTGTGTTCTCTGATTACTGAACCATCTCTCTCTTGGTTCATTGAACTATACATTGGCAGAGCCTTGGCTAAAATCCAGATCTCCTTATTTTGTCTGTGACTGCTCCCTCCTCACCCTCTTAAGCTCTAAAGTGTCAATAGTCAATACTGACCATCACGTCAGAACTGAAGCACCCAAAGAGCACTATTGGCTTCTTAGCCAGGACTCTGACTTTGATCTCTACCATATTCATCTGAGGTCTCTTGGTCCATATTAATTTTTGTTCTAAATTTGTTTAGGTTGTATTGTTGTGACAACAATGAGAAGCATCAATAATTTCAGACCAAGGAGGTTTGTGTACTTGAGAAACAATATAAAACATTTTGTAAAGTATTCTATGGAATACAAATAGACGAAGCGTCTGGCACAGTATTTGACAAAATTATTACTCTTGTTAAAAATTCCCTGAGACTAATGAGTCTTGTTTTTCTCTTGGGGCACAGGGTGTATTTTATTTGTAAAAATGAAGCATTTTTTTAGAGAGGTCCTAGACCAGGTCAGCTGAGTTCAGTTGGGGTGTCAACCTGGGGAGAAAGGGAGGGAGAGGAAGATTCACCTCAACAAAATTATAAAGTAGGTGAGTCTGTCCAACTTTCAGTTCCCTTTACTGGCCTTTCAGTTCCTCTCCTCCCAGGAAGCTCATGTTGCTGCTCTGAGCCCACCTCCCCTTCCCCCATTGTTGTCAGGGCTACGGCACAAGGCAGTGTTGGTTGTGTATTGAACAACTGTAGGGTGCACCACTCTCCTGTAGCAATACAGGGCAGCAACAGGAGTGTCCTCTGAAAGTCTTCATTTAGCAGGAGATTGGGATAGATACTGGGACTTCCTATTGGGACTCCAGGTGAAAGAAGTATGGGAGAATGGGGAAATAGAAGGATCCATAGGGTCCTAGAAACCTACAAGAAGGCCATCAAGGCTGGCGGATCTGGGGGGGTCTTCTCAAACTACTGTACCAACCAAGGACAATGCATATAGTAAACCTAGAACCCCTATTCAGATCTAGCCAATGGATAGCACATTCTCCACAGTTGTGTGGAGAGTGGGGACTGACTCTGACATGAACTCTTGTGCCCCCTATTTGACAACTTCCCCTTGGTGGGGAGGCCTGGTGGCACTCAAAGGAAGGGTAAGCAGGCTACGAAAATGAGACTTGATAGGCTGTGATCATATGGTGAGGGAGGAGGTCCCCTTCTGTCACAGACATGTGGGAGGGGAATAGGACGAAAGAGGGAGGGGGAACGAGAAGATACAAGTGAGGGGATAATAAGTGAGAGGTAATCTGATTAAATTACTTAAAAAAAAAAAAAAAAAAAAAAGGAATACAGGGCAGGAAAATCAGACTTCTTACAGACCCAGATCTGCATTCCACCTCTTGAGCCCTTCTGCCATTCCTGTCTCCCTGGAAATGTACCTGATATGTATCAACTCTGACTCACACCACACAGGCTAATGGTTCACTGCCCAAGAATTTTGGCACTGCCTAATGACCTACCCTGTAGCCCAAGTAAATGAATTACTTTAGTAGAAATTTTTAGCATGTGCCTAAGAGAAATTTCTCCTTATGTATGCTGTCTAAGTTGTTCTGGAATACCCCATAGGTTTTGTGAGAGGTAATGTAAACAGATTTAACCACAAAGTCCTCTGTGCTAGTCTAATTTACTAAGCTCCTTGAAACATGTAGGGCCCTCTCACACCATGACAGAGGTGCTAAGAGACTAGGCTCTAGAATAAGTGAACTTAGGGTTCACTACATCTCTGATGCTTGCAGTGGTAAGCAAATCTCCTAAGCTTTCCAAATATACATTCTTATCTGAACAATGGGTTTCTTCCTAGCCTTAGCCAAGAGAATACATGAAAAATCATCTAGGATGGTGTTTTGCAAATATCTATTTATACCAGTAGTTTACTTTATCTAAGAAATAGACCCCTGTATCCATGGTTACTACCCCTTCCCTGTTACTTGTCATGTATGATACTCATTTACCAAATAAACAAGTCAATTTGATCATAAATTAAAATAGGTACAAGACCAACAAAGATGCCTGACAGATGCATAAATTACTATACCTATATACTAGCTGTTAGGCTAAATGGTCCGGGATTGATCCAGGTTTCATGGACCTTAATATTATTCAATGTCAAATCTTTTATAAACAAACAAAAATAATCATTGACACCGGAATGTGGCAAAATTATGGTGGTGAAGGCCAGGTTAGTTCTTTCCATGGGCTAAAGATGAGGAGAAAAGAGGATGGGTGTGTTCTAAAAGGCTAAGGGAGCAATTGTATGATGCACTGCTTGGCATCCTGACTGAGCCGTGACATAAGTACTAACCCTGCACAAAACCAAAGATACACAACTAATGACACAGTAGATGGATGGAAGATGAGTCAGAATAAAAATGAAGCCATCTTAAGACCTGAATGAACATGTACACTTTCCAGGATCATCTGTTGCCACTGCTTTTAGCTATACAATAGGGACTCACCCACATAAATAGGCTGACTCCACTCGCCCCAGCTTCCTGACATTCTGCACGATGAGCTCACAGCAGCTCTCACTTGAATGGAATATGGAGAGACAGCATCAATTTTTGATATGAACTTGTTGGTGCTCAGTCTTTCCACCTAAATGGGAAAAAAATAACATTATAATAATGCTAGCCATATAATTTATAGGAAGTATGAACTTGAGAGGTCATGTGCCTCATTATGTAGCAAGTAATCTAAAGTCAATAGGGAGTAGTCATGAGTTTATTCTACACTGTTCCAGGGTGGTGTCTTGGCAGTTACCCCGAGGGAAAAAGTGATCTTGCAACTAAATGTATAAAATGGTCTGCTGAAGGGTAGGTAATGCTATGTAGACAAATTAATGTTTCATATAGAAAACTGGAGCCACCTTCAGCAGCATACATAATCTCTCTATTACTTTGCCCTTCCATACTGGTAAGTCACAGTCCTAAACAGCATGTAATTTGTAGCTGTTCAGCCCTGCCCAGTGACCACATCCCATGTGGGCTTTCCTGATCTATTGCTTCGACTGTCAGAGTAGCTCATATCCCTGTATTCACATGGTCCTCCCTTACATCCAACTTTCACACTGCTACCAAGATTACCCTTCTACCCTGCAAATGCTACACTTTTCTATCACTTAAAATCCTTTGGTGCTGCTCATTGCCCATGGCTGTGGTTTTAAAATAGGCACGGTTTGACTTTTAATAAAAGCCTCACAGAGCCATTCTGAAATTCTGATGTAAGGTACAGTGTTACAAGTCTAGTTTTAGCCTTGTGTGCAGGCCAGCTTAATCACTACCACTCGGCTGAAGGAAGCAGGGACTCTCAAGCCTCTGGGTAATTCATTTTCCTCACACCCCTACCAGGCTTAGTGTGGTTGTGGACTGGTACTCAGGAAGTGCTGATTACATTCTATGATAAGGTCAGGCAGACAGTGAAATCATACTTTAAAGACTGGGAGTGCCAGAGATTGGGAGAGCCAGAGCGATGGCCATTGCTGTGACATCCAAGCACGTGATGAATTTCCTTGTATTTTTCTATCTTTGGCTATATTTGTTTGTTTGCTTAATAATAGTTAATCCTTTTTAATGTATGAAAGTGCTAATTTATGGTAGATTAGAAATTTATGAAAGAAAGCCGGTCCCTCACAGAGGATATTTCTGGAAGTACACACTATGACATTCTCCTCTTGTTTCCTCAGGAAACAAGTTTCTGTCTGACACCCATTCCTGAGGCTGCATGCAGCTCTGTGCTGTGGAGGCAACAAGGCTCCTCCTGCCTCCCTGCAATCTCTGCGTTATGTTGATCTTTCCTATGGTAGGGAGGTTCTGGAGTTATTTGCCAGAGCAGGACTCATCTCATATACCCATTTGTTTTTATGTGAATGACCAGCTTGGCAGCTCACAGGAAAGTTAAAGTAATGTGTGCTATGATTTGGTACATAATTTAAAAATGAAAAGTACATGTGAGTCGGTTTATCCCAGACTGCAAAAACGGGGCCTTATTTTTCTGTATGTACTACCTTAAGCAAACAATTTGTAGATATTAGTTAAATTTAATTAAACTGTCTTAATTTGTCTCTTTTCATTACTTTTACACTTATTTTAGCTGTGTATGTACAATCTATTCTCTCATTCTACTGTGTGGGTTCCAAGAATCAAAGCCAGGAAAACCTTCTTAGCAGCAAATGCCTTTACCTGCTGAGCCACCTCACAGGCTCTCGGTTTCTTTTATTTGTAAGACATGAGGTTGAATTCTGACTTCTCTGTGTTTTCTTTAGTTTTGTGATTATGAGAAGTTATTCATCTTTGGGGGAAGGGGACTTACTTGCCAATAAAATGAGAAACCTAATTATTCGACAGTTATTGTGGGCTAAAATAACATAGCAAAACTCCATGGATATAAGATATGCCTGCCTTCTGCACTGTTTTCAAGTGTGCAGGCCAGAAATGTTAAACAACCACACCGTTGTGCAAGCAGACCGCAACACACTTTATCTTGCAAGGCTAAGAGGTTCCTGGTTGGGGGTATGGCTCATGTTCTGCATGCATGAGACCCTTGGTTCAATTCCCATCACCCAATAGTCAAAAATTCACAGCCTGTTTGTTTCCATTAGACAATGGTTCCTCATTTTTCATTCCCCATTTCCTGGCAGCCATTGTATTACTTTCTGTTTATGTATGTTTTGCTATCCTTAGCATCTCATAAAGGCAGAATCATATACGTTTGGTCCTTTGTGAGCCGTTTATTTCACCTTGCTTTCTGTTCTTAGGTTTATTCATATCGTAACATGTATCAGAATTTCCTGTCAAAGACTGAATAATATCTCTGTGTGTATGTGCACACACACACATCACAGTTTGCTTTTCTATTCATATTCTATAGGTTTTGAGGTTTGAATTGTTTGTTTTCAGGTAAGAATCTTGCTAGTCCAGACTAGCTTCAGATTTATAGCATTCTTTCTATCTTAGCCTCCCTGCTGGATGCTGGAATGAGAGATGTGTGTCACCAAGCCTGGCTCTACTCATTTATGGATTTTGGGGCGGCTTCAGCTCTTGCCTAGGTGTGAGTAATGCTACAGTGACCATGGGGGTCTAAGCATCTTTTTGAGACCCTGTTTTGAAATCATTTGCATGTAGACCTAGAAGGAGAATTACAGGCTCTTAGGATTTTTTAAAATTTGGAAAATTTGCCTTCCCAACTTCCCTAGTAGTAGTATCATTTGTATTTTTAGCAAAGCTCTTACAGATGAATTTAATTTTATCCTATGTATTATTTTGAAACCAAAATATCTTCTTTCAAAATAAGAGTCCTGTAAGATTTTACTATTTCTGTAATAACTAGGGCAGATGTAAGTCAACCTTGACTTTGCTAGTACAAAAAACAAATAAGCAACAACAACAAGAAAACAACAAACAAAAGCCTTAGAGCATTCAATACTGAATATTTTAAATCAGCAATTCTCAACCTGTACGTTGTGATCCCCTTTTCAAACCTCTATGTCTAAAAATATTTACAACATGATTCATAACAGTAGCATAACTACTAGTAACCATGAAAATAACTTTATGGTTAGGGATCACCACAACATGAGGAACTGTATTAAAGATCATAGAATTAGGAAGGCTGACAACCACTATTTTAAATGCTTCACAAATAAGAAATGTCTATCATGGAATACTGGAATGATATGAAGAATTACCTGAAGGTAACCATTCTTTGTGTTGCAAATTTTCAATTCATAGTTAAAGCAATGGCCTGGAAAAGCAGAAACTGGTTTCTCCCATTGGATATAGAGAGAAGTTTCTTCAGTCTCAACTGTGACATTCATTGGAGGATTTACTTGATCTAGGTAATAAGAGGAGAGGTCAGAGGCAAGTCTGTACAATGATCAGGGATGGTAGCCCCAACCCACCATTTCTAAGATACTCTCTTCTCAAGGTTTACCATTAGGTATCAGTCAACCAATCTCAAAGCCACAGGAAGTGAGTGGCTTCCCATGAGGTTCTCGGTATGGCTGTGCCAAATAGACTTACACGTATAAAGAACAGAAATCATTACCCCAAATGGTCATCACAGGCTTCTGCATGGACAAGCACACATGTACAAACATGATCCACTACACATATGAAAAAATGAGAGAGGAAGAATGGCATGGGGAAGGCAAGAGGAAGGCAGAGAGAAAGAGAGACCTATGAACATATTGTATGAAAGCCTAATGAGGAGTTCAAACAACGATGAAGTATCAATGAGGATTGGAGATAGTTATCTTTGAAATAAGAGCCACATTGTGGAAAACCTTTGGACTGCTGAGGGACCATAAGTTGGGGAAAGGCTAAGAAGTGTTCTGGGTACAATCTATTGCAAGACCAGTAGACAGACATTTCATGAAAAAAGCTAGAACAAATCAACACCATCATGACTTCTGTTCTAAAAAAAACGAGTTTACTTTTCCTGGTACAGTCATTCTCAGCTCGGGGGAACTCTACCCTCAAAAGGATATGTTGGAGATGTGATTTGGTTAAAGCTGGGAATTCTGTCTCAATGGTTTTCCTATGTTTGTTAGATGGCTATTTAACACTTGAGAGGTAGGAAGATGCTGTCCAGTGCCAAGATTGCACAACTTCATTATTCCTGCATTGGGATAAGTCTCTTACCAATGACATGTGGAGTGAACAGCTGATCAAAGGGCTTGATTGCAGCATGCTTGCTTGAACCATTAATGTGCACTGCAAGCTGCTCAAATCCTTTGCTGTTGATGAATGTCCTGGGAAACCAGCATGCAGTATTTCTGTTCAGTGCATCTCTGCTGTATTCTTTGCATTCTTCAGTCCAAACACCAAACCTACATGGGAATGCCCATTAGTCTTTATAAGCGAAGAGGAAATGGATCGTTTGCATAAGTAAAAATAGATACTGACCGATAGTATAGGAAATACTGTGTGTCCTCAGGGGCATCCTTGCCAACAAGCCAGGTGCAACGAAGAGACACTTGATATGGCCTTAAGTTGGTGTGGCTACTCATGACAGTGTTTGTGGTACAAGTTAAATTTATAACCGAGGTTCCAGAAGACCCTAGGGGACCACAGATAAAAAGAACAAAACAGTGCCATTATGGCTTCTTACGTTTGTGCTTTTGCTTGAGATATTAATTGTGGACGACTACAAGCATCCATTTATAGAATCTCATTTGCAAGGGCAAATTTACTAGAGAAATGAAACTAGAGTTATAAAGCCTCAGGTTTTGACATAAAAGAACTTTACAGCTGCGTTAGATGAAGGTATGGGTATGTGTCAGTGAGATGGATGTCTGAAACTTCAAGTCTAGTGTCTCGTGTCTAACAACATAAGCATTCCGGTGGTACATTTAACAGTGCCTGACTGTGATGGATTGCCCCATATAATGTCTGGATTCTGTTTTCTCTGCTTGTAAGTGAGAGGTTAGGTCAAGGAAGCTCTCCAAAGTCCCCTTCCCTCCCGAACCATATGAGCAATTCCTTAGCATCCATGTCTCTTGGATTGCAGGAATTATTGCTCAGGAGATGAATTTTTGCAATACCCCCAAGATCTTACCATTACACAAAAGCTTGCAAAAATCTCCCTAACATACCATAACTTAAAAATCTGAGATTTCAAATGTTTGTTTGCACTAGATCTCCCAAACTTATGTTTGTGTTACCAAGAACGCTCTGTCTAACAAGCTTGCTGTTGTTCCTCAAAGGAGAAGACACCCCCCCCCCATATTTTAGGGGCTGAGTCAAAAGGAGAGCCTTTCTAAAGAGGAAACCATGAATAATGGAAGAGTTTTTATTTGCATGTTTTGTTTGCTGCTTTTTCAAGACGGAGTTTCTCTGTGTCCTGAAACTCACTTTGTAGACCAGGCTGGCCTTGATCTCACAGAGATCTTCCTGTCTTTCCTCCCAAGTGCTGAAATTAAAGGTGTGTGCCATTCCCCCCCCCACCTAGACAGAAGAATAATTTTTTCTTACAACAGCTATAGATTAATTCTTTAATAGTGTAATTGAGTGTCTTTCAATGGACAGAGAAAAGTGGTGAGAAAAGAGAACCTTCTATTGCCATGTATGAGTTGGAGATAGGAAAGTGACTTCTTAGTTTGCCTTGTGATACTTATATGCATGTTATATATGACATATACACATAATCTATACAATTCTGCCTCTTTATCTCTGGTATTGGTTCCAGAACTTTCCCCCACACTAAAACCTTCAGCTGCTCAGGTCTTTTATATGGTGTCATTTTGCATATAACTTACACAGCCTCCAGTCTAATTATATCCTTTTTAGATTACTTAGAATACTTAACGTAAGTATCCTGCAAATAGTTCTTAGACTGTATTATTTAGAAAATAGTGGCATGAAACAATCAGTTCATGAGCAGTATTGATGCTTTAGTGCTTTTGCCTTAGAATGCTTTTGATCCATAATTAGTTGACTCCCTGAATGGGAAGCCAATGGATACAGGCCTTCCCCCTTCACTCTGGGTATGCATGCAAAACATCCACATAATGACATCTACATAATGTCAAAGTAACTTGGAAATTTCCTTGTCCCCACCCAAGAAGTAACTTTTCACTTGATTAATGTCAACATGTATTGGGGATACTCAGAATAATTAGAACTGTAGAAACTGAACACTGAAGAAATATCATATAGAGAAAGTCCAATTATTCAGTAGAGGTAGAATAATAGCTTAATGCAAGGTATACAATCAGCCATATTTATATTCATCTATATTCTTTGAAGTACTTCCTTACTTAGGGTCAAGCCTGTTGGAAACTCACTGGAGAATGGTGAGTAAATGCAAGCATCTGTGTTGTTGGCAACACAGTTCAGGCAGGATTTGAGCTGACTGTGCCCCAGGGTTTATTTTTTAAAGACTTTTTTTCTGCAGCCCTTAGTCTTGTTGGGAAGTGAAGAGTCCTTTCTAATTTGGGGCCTTCTGAGAAGTGTTTGGGGACATATCCTTAAAGGGCATGATAGCTGGACCCTTGCCCTTCTTATGCCTTCCTACTGCTTTCTGGCTATAGACCTCTACCACCTGCTTCTGGCATGATGTACAGTGTTGTCACATAGCCTAAAAACAGGAGGCCTGACAGGTCATGAGTGGAAACCCCCATCAAAACCAAAAACCAAAATAGGTGCATTTTCTTACATATTTGTTATCGTGAAAAGAAAGCTGACTAATAATACAGGAGGCATGGTCTTCTTCTCTGATGAAGTGGAGGAGAAAGACTTGAAAAACACTAATAGATGTGGGACTATGACATATATCATTTAGAAAAGTGACATATCCTAGGGTATGATGGCCTGCCTCTTTCTTATTTCCCATTGTGTTTCTGTGTTTCTCTGTGTTAAAAATGCTTAGTCAGAGCTATCTCTGCTCATGTGTATTAGAAGCCTCAGCTCCCACTGGAGGCCAATATAGATTCGGGGGTGACTTGTAGGGTGTAGGGTGTGACTTGTAGGGTGTGCCAGAAGGACGGCCTGTGACAGCCATGGTTAGAGTGTAGATTCTGTGGAAGGGGGTTGGAAGGCGTGGTGCTGGGCTAATGAAAAGTGGCTTTTCTTTCCTGTTTTGAGAAGTAAAATCCGTAACTTGGCTGACCCATGACTCCTTTACCTGGTGGAGCTTTGAGTTCAGCAGAAACCCAACTGCTAGCCAGGGGAGAATGGCTGCTCCTCAAGGTGGTCCTCACACTAGCTTCAAAGCCTTCATGAAGTGGGATCACATATTTGCTTTCAGTCTTCCTGGTGTAATACTAAAATGAAACCCACCAGTTGCGGCATGTTAGAGAAAAACATTAATCAAATAGGCCCTTGACTCCACTTTAAAAATGTAATGAAGTAATTTTCTTAGAAAAGGACCATTGTAATATTAATATAGTTTCTCAGTGACATGTGACCATATTCCTCTTTTTTCTCTTTTTAGGTTTTTTGAGAAGGTTTCTCTGTGTAGCCTTGGCTCTTCTTGAACTCACTCTATAGACCAGGCTGGCCTCAGAGATCCACCTGCCTTTGTCTTCCAAGTGCTGGTGCTAAAGGCATGCACCACCACTACCCAGCTAAAATATTCCTCTTTTAACAACAAAGAGCATGTTGTAATTAAGGCTCAAGTTGCCTTTGATTCTCATCTTAATTCAGCTCCTCTCCATGAGCAACTTCTTGACAGGAAATTCCTTAAAATTTTATATATACTGTAAAATGGTTAATACAAATCATATCTCCCTTTATTTCACCTTACTACAAATATGATACACAATAGGCATAAATAGCACACCCCTATTACAAATCAGAGACTCCAGGAAACCAACTCAAGACCCAAGGATATAAACATAGGTAGTAAATGCACTTGGCCTTGACCTTGGGTTTTCTGACCCTGTATCTTTCCTTGTGTCATTTCTCACTGCTTTCTTCTAGTTTTATTGACATTTTAGGAGATATGTAAACAGCATTATCAAATACATTACAATTCAAAAGTTGGTGAAGAGGTTGGGAAGATGGCTCAGTCAATGGTTTCTGCTGTGTGAACACAACAACTTGAGTTTGAGTCCCCAAAACACATGTAAAATTGGAGTCACGTGCAGCATGCACCAGTAATCCCAGCACTGGGGACAGGGCAGAGACAGGTGGATCCCTGAATGTCATTGGCTCATAGCCTAGTAAAATTGATAAGTTTTCTATTCACTGAGAGACTTCTCACAACAACAACAACAACAAAAATAAAACAAAAGGTCTTGGAGAGTGGTTAAAGAATGTGTCAACCTGTGAGCTTCATACTCCTACATGTACAAGTGCACACACCCACACCAACAAGTACATAGCCAATATATATTCTTTCTTTGTCTCTATCTCTGTCTCTCTGTCTCTATCTCTCTCTCTGTCTCTGTCTCTCTGTCTCTGTCTCTGTCTCTGTCTCTGTCTCTCTCTCTCTCTCTCTCTCTCTCTCTCTCTCTCTCTCACACACACACACACACACACACACACACACACACATGAAGGGGAGGTAGGGAGGGAAGGAAAAATGTGGGGGCAATAGGGAGTGTTCTTTTGTAAAGGAGAGAATTTTCCTTGAGCTAAAGCCTTCTATGCTACTGTTTCATTTTGGATAATAAGCATAGGTCTAATTAACTTTACAGATGCTATGGTAATACAACAAGAGGATCTTTAGTAATTTGCTGGTATTTATCAAGAATTTCACTTCATGAAGAAAAACGCATTTTAAACATGAATGTCCGCTCTCTGTAACGATTGCCATCAGACACAACACTTACTTCATCCTCTTGTGGAGCACTTATTTTCACATAATATTGGAGATCAATATTCCTTTGCTCTTGGTCAGGATTTGGGTGCCAATGTAAAAGAACTTGAGCTAATCCAATGGCTTTAATCGTAAAATTGACAGGTGGTAGAAGTGAAACTATTAAGTAAAAACAAAAATGAATGATACAACATTCAGCTGTTCATAAAGAGTACTTTTTGCATATGGTGCTGGGGCTGAAACTCAGGGTCAGTGACTGTGGGACAGATATATAGCCACTGAGCTACATTCCCAGACCTTACCATTTTATTAAATCACATACTGGTTTGTTGTGTCTTATTAGAATATATAATACTGAAATAATTTGGCGAAAGTCTCCTTAAAACTATTGCTAGCTCATTATTCAGGGGTTGCCTGTACATTTCACGTGTTTTTCTTGAATATGAACATCCAACCATATTGTTATTCATTAAAGCTACAGTTTTCAAGCTAAGAGTCATAACCAATGAATGGAATGTGATAACTGTGGAAGCTCGAACCCGCTTCTTTTTTCACAGTAGTATAGATGATAAATATTACATACCAGGAGTGAGGGTTATAGCAAACATGATAACAATTGTCTCATAGACGTCTGATTTCCATCGCATAAAAGTACCTACTTATTTATAAGATCGGTGATTCAGGATGTAAAATGTATGCATTTCTCATTATGAGCCATATTCAAAAGTATTTGAATACCAAAAAAGATTTGCCTCCAAAATAAAATAGTTCATTTAATTAAAGAATTAGTAACCATTTATTGTAGAAATTCTATGAAACACAATGAGCAAAAAGAAGAAAGTAAAAAAAAAAAAAAATTCAAAGGACTTGTATGGTTAAAAACAAAGATAATTCACATCTTATTTTGTTATGTTTTTCTGGCAGATGTCTAAACAACTTCTTATAATTTCTCACCTAAACCAGAGCAACAGTATCCATTGTGGTACACATTTAATAATCTTTAATTTATTCATTTACTCAATTGTCAATGTTTTCCCCTGACCTTTAAAGGCCCTTTATTACACTGCACCTGCATTTGGCACGCGAGGGTTTCCAGGGTGTCTATGTAGATCACCTTTATTCCAGCAGTCACTGGCTACTGTGGCTTTTTGAATCTAAATTAGCTACTAAACCCCAAATTTTATTGCTCTAGATGCACAGCATATAGAGAGAGTTCTTGCCTCTCTATAAAGAGGGCTGGTGACATCAGACAGTTTTTCTCTCTTAACCGTTGTTATCATACTAAAACCTTAGGTCAACAAGTTTCAGGGGAAAAAAGAAAAGAGAAATGGTAGAAGTTTATTCTTGCTTCTTGTGAGGCCTTTTAAAAAATTCCTGGTGGAGATGGAAATCCTAAGTGTGACCTACAGTGGCTGCTTTCTTCCAAGATGCCCAGGTGTACCCTTAGAATTGAATTTCCCGTTGAATTTACATTTCTGCCCACACTGCTTTCTTAAATCTCAGGAGTTTATACTGTTTTATAAAAAGTTACCAAATGAATGCTTACTTAGGAGAAAATCCTATTACCTATTTTTTTAATGTACCTTAAGAAAAATCAAACATTATTGAATAGAAGATCCTTACAGTTTTTGTTAAGAAGTAAGTCAGCTTGCAATGTTGTCAAAGCCCCTACAAGAATTAGTAATGTTGGCACCATGATGATCCAATACTGTGGGAAACATGGAAGACAAAAATCCAGGTCATCACATTATCATTTCTAAGGAAAGCTGGCATCTATGTTCCAACATAAGATCAGGGAGTTGGTCATTTAGCAAATGCTTATGATCTCTTGCATGCTAAGAATGCAAGCATATGGAGCTTTGCTCTTGGGTTGTAGATTCATGGCTGTTGGGGGCCGATGACATGTAAATCAATATTTAATTGAGAAATTTACCAATACACACAGGGAAAGATGGATCTTCCTGCTAGAGTCCACTGAGCAATTGTGCAGAGCTAGAAGAAAAGAAAGAAAGAAGGAGAGGTCAGTGGTCAGTATCCAGGACATTAGACCAGACCAGGACAGGAAAAGTCTAAGAAATTATTAGCAAACATAAACACTACTAGTTGCATTGTGTGTTTTAGATTAGAGGTTTGGTGGTAGAATGTTATGGAGGAAGTGCTGGGTTAGATCCCCACCACTGTTTTTTCCAAAAGGTCAACGTGACAAGAAACTTACTTTGATAGCAACTTGTAATGCGAGAAAACATAAACGGCCTTTAAAACTCAGGGCAAATTTGTGGTACTTTGAGTGTGGGAGAGGATAATCTACTATCTGAAGGATGGCAACGAGAACAGGCCAGGGGAGGACAAAGAAACATAGGCATACACACCTTGCAAAGCGTGTTTCTCCCTCCAGATGCAGAGTAGAACGCTGGGTAAGGTGAATAAGGGAAGAAGACACTTTTAGTACAAAAGGGCACTGCAACAGCTCCGGCTGAGACCTGGAGATGAAAGGTGTGGAGTTGTTCCCAGAAACGTTCAGAAGTTCAGCGTTAGGGGCTGTGTGCATGGCTTCCACCTGGGGTGTGCCTCCTCCACACTTAAAAACAACTATCAGGTGTGTGAACGCTCACGTATCTGTGTCTATGTGTGTCGACTTGGACACTACCTCAGATCTCTTCAGACAACAAAAGAAATGTTTCTGCAGCTTGATAGTAATTGAAATGACTTACAGGGCTGGGATGTAGCTCAGTGGGAGAAGATTGTCTAGAATATGAAAAAGCATAGGTAGACCCTTAGCACTTACATAACACCGTTTTTATTAAATGAGTCAATGAATGCAGATTTTACTTCAACATTATTTGAGTGGCCGGGCATTTTCCACGTCTAATTCCAGTGCAGCCAATGAAAAGACCTTCATTAAATGAATAATTTCTGAAAATTAATACCAGATACTCTTGCTTCATTATTGTATCTTATCTTACAATGTCTTACATAACATACTGCTATTACTGCTGAAGTTGGAGAAATAACAACACAACAGCTGTAAACAGCCAATTCCTCCTTTCTCTCTCTCTCTCTCTCAAAACTTATCAGTGTTATACCCGTTTTCTTCAAAGTAATCCTGTTTCTTTTTCCCTCACATCTCCTCCCCGTATAAATGAATTTTTATCCGTGATCATGACAATGAAAGCAGGCACTGCAATAGTCTTCTAAATTTTTAACACATCAGACTTTTCCTGCTAAAGGGAAGCATTTCTAATGAAATAAGCCTGAGAGGCTCAGGTAAGATATCCTTAGTAACAGCCAAGATAACTGCTACCTCACATTATGAAAGCTATAATTTCAGATGTCAGCATTTCCTGACACGATGTTCAATATGCCTTACCTTTATTGGTTTTCACTAACAGGAGTTCTAGGTCAAGGGAAAAAAAGCTCTCAAATTAATACCCTGTAGTGACTTTTACTGACTGGTAAAACAGAAAGTGTCTTAACACAGTGCTTGTAAAAATAACAAACATCTGTTTATCCTTCGCAATTAAGGTGTTGAAGTAAATAATGACTCTATTGAATATCTCAGTGGGGAGGTAATTGAATATTTTATATTAGTAAGCACTCTCTTCTAGAATTTACCTTGTATTCTGATTTTATAGCAGCTAAAAATAGAATTCTCTTTCAATTTGATCACTCCAACATTCTTTTCCTTTCTTTCCTTTTTTTTTTTTTACTAAGTTTTGGCCATTAATGGCAACATAATTTTTCATATCTCCTGATTTTTCTATGCCATAAGCAATACCTTTGGGAGAAAAATAAGGTGTTCAATGGAAACACAAGGTGCTCAAATGGGCCACAAATATCTCAAAACCTGAGCAGATAAAATTCAGCAAAGGCTGGATATTACTGGTGCTTCGGGTCTGACTTTGTTTCCTGTGATTAGCTGACTCTGTTTTCCCAAACAATTCTAGCCTTGGTCTCTGTGTGGCTGCTTAAAGCACACCAACCTTTTCTAGGAACTGTCATCTTTAGTTAGGTATAAAAGATCCAAACTCTTTGGTTCATGCATTCAAAGTTACACTATTATCAGATGAGCTGTAAGGCATCACATTAAAATATAGTCAATACAGTAGCTTTATTTATTTATTTATTTATTTATTTATTTATTTATTTTGTATAATCTCAAGATAACAATATACCTAGCTCACTTTTCTCTTGGCTATCAATTAAAATGCAACCCAAAGCCATTACATTCTTAAACTGAGACATAAATTAAGAAGAGTAAGGTAAATAAAAATTGCCTACCTATGGTCAGAAACATACGCGCTATCTTTGAGGGTGATCGGAAGTAACTTGATGACGCACGTAACAGTTCTGTGGATGAACTTAGATTTCTTGAGTGCCAGTCCTTGAAATTTAGAAGACAAAAAGAGTGTGATCTCTCTCATGACAGATGTTTCTAGACATTAACTTGAATCCGGCTCTAGACATTAATGACGGACTTCCCCAGTGTTCCTGAGAATCGGTCAAATTCTGCCGAAGTTCAGAAATAAAAATTTCCCTTTCCAATTAATGTTTCTGCCTGGAGTATTCATTTTACAACCAAAATGATATTGGCAGCCCCATTTTTAGAGCCTTTGTGAGTGACCTGTGGTGGCAGCTGATTCCAGGCACAACTTGAGTGACAGAAATTGAAAAGCCACTGGGAGGGCTCATGATCTTTTAGGTTGTTGCAAGGAAAGAGTCTGCTTCCCCCTTTTAACCCTATACAGCACATTCAGCCACAAAACCTAATTCCTCAGTGTGGGTGATAAACTAAAGTTCATATTTAACTAGTTACACTGTGCCATCCCCCACATCGAAGAGCTGGACACACTCACACACATATAAATGAGAAACAGGATGACACACGCAACTCTTTATTTTTCCCACTACTGCACTTCTGAATATTTTTCTAAAATATTACCCTTCCATTCAAGTTGTGGCCATAAGTCCAGATGTAAATTGCCATCGCCCCCCAATATTCTCTATAGAGAAGGTCTTTGCTACAACTATCCCAATACATAACCACATGTGACCAGTCCCACTTGGCAGTAAGTACTATCCACATAGATGCTTCCTCATTGGTGGACATACCTGTCTATGGACGATCCCTTCACATCCACAGGTCTCAACCTTACAAGCCAAGGACCATAGCTGCCTTTCGCATCTGGCTTCCCATCACAACCCTATCAAGCACTCTATCAAGTCCAGGGCACGTGCCTGTTAGGCTTGGTCGTATGAATAGGGACAAGTCAGAACCCAGCCCTGAAGAGGCAAAATAGGTCTGTTCAACATCAGCAAAGGGATAACTTAGATCAGCAGTGTGACTCTGTGGGGAACACCTAGCAAGCCTGGCTCCTTGCATGCCTTATTTTAAAACTTCCCCACATTGCATTTTAAGTAATGTTAAACAAATGAGACAGTTTGATTTCTAAAACTTTACTATATTTCAAAATGTAAACTTTAAGTAAACAGCTACATAAACTTATCACCAGACAACTGTTGAAGAGAATATATTAACACTTAGCATAAATAACAGGTAATGAAATGTTCAAAATTATAATTCATTGAATTATGATTTTTCCTCTCTTTTTCTGTTTCTCTTTTTAATTATTTTTAGTTCCTTTCTATCCATTCTTTCTATGTATATGGAATATATATCTACCTGGCTTTAGATAACAAATTAGTGAGCATAAAGCCAAGTGGGACATTTCAAAAACTTTTGTACATTTTAGATAAAATAAAAAAGTCATGTATACCAAAGAAATTTCAGCAGAAACCCAAAATACCTTCAGTTATATGATGACATAATTTCCTTATTGTTGTTTGCTTATGAATTTGTAACTTTTGAAATTAACTTTGAAACATCTTCTTGAAGCTATCTAACAAGATCTATAGTTTATTGTCTAAATGCTTATATATATATATATATTTTAAGAAATCTTATCACTGGAAACATACACCTTTGAATTTGCTAAAGTGTCTTCAGCAGCAGGAGACAAAAGCCTTCTACTTCCAAAGGCATTGACAAAGCACAAGATGTTACTTTAATGGGACTCACCTCGGGATGAATGTGCACATAAGATATAGAACCACCGCCAAAAATAGAGCTGCATAACCCAGACCTGTCCAGCGAGCTTCTTCAAGTTGGCACCCCCAGTGTTAGCTCTGCTCTGCTGATAACAGGGCTAGGAAGTGTTCTGTTTCCTCTTTTCTCTATTGAAACATTTTCTATATGTTTAACAATTATTTCTCTTTTCCTGCCCCTCCTTTCATTGGGGGTCCTGGGTGTGTCTCCAGCCTATTCATAGTAAATGGTATTTATGGGCCTCACAAACCCCACAGTAAGTCAAGCATTTGATTCCCTGCTTACTGAGAAGTGCGGTGGCTACCACAATGTAAGACAGCAGCTGTGAACCTTAACTCTGGGTGCACTGTTTGACTTTGAGGCGGTTCTTAGTTCTTTCATCATTAGCGCTGTAATGGTTAAGAAACCACCTGCAGTTTCTCTTAAGATGGAAAGACCACGTGACTGCTCTTTGGAGGACGGCTTCCTGAGAGCAACCCATTAAAGAGGAGCTACACTGGACTCTCAGTGACCATATTGCTCAGTGACAAAGGCTTGCCTTCTCCAGCTAGTCATGTCTGATAACCCTAGAAGCTTCAGTGTCGGGGGTGGGGAGTGGGGGGTGGGGGTAAGAATGTGCAGCTGACTTTGGGAGTTAGGATGGCTAAAAAACTTCACCAGAAAGAGAAAGCACTGTGTCTGGCCGCTACTCCAACAGTAGGCTTGTGAGTGGATAGGTCACAGAGCCTGGTACATGGGCAGCTCCATCCACCCTGAGCCCAAGGAGCATTTCTCAGACACTCTGACTTCTTCTGTGTTATTATTAAATCCTGAACCCCGCTAAGTGGATGTTTGGGGAGAGAAGTGCCAAGGGGTCTGGGTATAATAAATTGCTAGTGTCTATCTAGCCTGACCCAGCTCATCCTTCATAAGCCTTGACAGTGACAGTCCCCAAGGCATATTCCACACACTTTCCCTGAGTCATCTCCCAGTGCCCAGTATAACACCTAGCTCTCACTGCTGTGCTTGAGTTGATGTAGAGGCACTTAGATTTTCCAGCCCTTTGTTCTTTTCTGGGTGTTTCAATCCTGGGAATTTCAAGCTGAGTGACTAGCAGAGAAGAATGTTTTCCCTTTAATTATAGCTTGGAGCAATGATTCTAAGCCCCAACCATAAAAGTATTCCATTGCTACTTCATAACTGTAATTTTGACACTGTTACAAATCATAGTGTAAATATCTGAGAGGCAGGACACTTGATATATGACCCCTGTGGGGGGTCGAGACCCAAAGGTTGAGAACCTCCGGCTTGGAGTGCGCATACACAAGGGTCGTGTTCAATGGATTATTTGAGCCAGATATTAGAAGCTGCCTCTGAAAGGGCAGCTGCAGGCCCAGCTGTAGGAATAGCTGGTGCAAGAATTCTAGTCCCCAGAGAAGCCAGCACAGAAGCTTTTCAGAGAAGAGGGGCAGCCATCCCCTCAGAGCAGACATAGAGAGGCCATTATGGAGGCTAGATCAATGTTCCTGTTTGTGAGGTGATACATGATGCGTCCCCTGAAGGAAACTTCCACATGGCTCAGTGTCTGCACACTGTTAAGTAGAGTACTGTGTGTGTTCTTGGGGCTCCCAAGGTAACCGTTTTAAAACAGTTGCCAAAAATGAAACCAGATCAATTATTGTTTGATGACCTGAAAAATATGATTTTCCTTGGGGAAAGGAGAAGTGAAACAAGAAACAGAAAGCGCTCCAGCTTGTTGTGAGAGCTGTCCAGGAAAGCTTAGGCAGGGTTTCAGCCATCTGGCCTGTTCTTTGGAGGACTGCACCTCTTAGTTCAGATGCAGCAATTCATCATTGAGGAATGCAGACAATACTTAGCAGTCATCATGAGCATGGTATTTTGTGTCCTGAAAGGCTACTTTTAACATTCGCTATATTTCTTACACATGTCTATTCAAAATGTATTTACCGAATTCAGATAATCACAATGGCAGACCAGCTGAAGGCTTCCAAAGAACTATTCTGGCTGTGCCTCTGCATACCATTTTTTCAAGGATGTTGTTTTCTATTTTAACTTACTACACCAATAAAAAACAAAATATACGCTCATATTTCTCCCATGTCTTTCTGTGAACTCAAAGAAAATAAAGGGGAGAATTTGCATAGTTTATATTTCATGGCAAAAGTTTCATTCTTTTAATATAAAATAAGTGTCCAAAGACATAGTGAAATATTTTTAGTAGAATTCACAAAATTAGTTTTTTCTTTTTATATCTGCTTCATTTCTTCAGAAGCAAAACAGTGAGGATTTAGTCAAATGGCATAGGTAAAATCTGAGTTGTAACTACATGGGAAGCAAGATGCAGTGGCTCTCCCTTGAGCTCTGGCTATGGGAGCTTATTAAACTGTGATATGTAGCCCAGGGTTCATACAGAAGACACTGAAATGCATTGCAGCTTTCCCTGCAGTAGGGCAAGTCCTATAGGGATGGGTAAAAGAGAGTTGGAGCTCCTCAAGCCTGACTTATGTGGACATTAAAATGGGTGATTGTGGTTAGTTTCTTTTTTTTTTAAATTTTAATTTTATTAATTTATTCAGATTACAACTCAATTGTTATCCCATCACTTGCATCCTCCCATTCCTCCCTCCTTCCTGTTTTCCCCCTATTCCACTCCCCTAGGTCTATGACCGAGGGGGACCTCCTCCTCCACTATATGGTCATAGGCTATCAAGTCTCATCTTATTCTTTCTTTGAGTGCCATCAGGCCTTCCCACCAAGGGGAGGTGGTCAAACATGGGGCATCAGAGTTCATGTCAGAGTCAGACCCCACTCTCCACATAACTGTGGAGAATGTGCTGTCCATTGGGTAGATCAGAGTAGGGGTTTGATATTTACTATTGAATTGTCCTTGGTTAGTGCAATAATTTGAGCAGACCCCCCTGGGCCCCAATCCACCCATCACGATGTTTTACATTTTCACTATGGAATACTACTCAGCTATTAAAAACTAGGAAATGCCGAAATTTGTGGACAAATGGATGGGACTAGAAATGATCATAATGAGTGAGTTAACCCAGAAAATGGGTGATTGTGGTCAGTTTCTTTATGTGTTTTTTGTTTTTTTGTTTTTTTTGTTTTTTTTTTTTTGTTTTTTTGAGTCAGGGTCTTATGTAACCTAGGCTAGCCTCAGACTAGTTGTGTCGCTGGAGAAGACTTCAACTCCTGGTCCCCTGCGCTCTTCCCTCTATTTTCTGGGGTCAAAGGGCATGTACCACTGTGTACATTATTACCAAGGACTTTTGATATGTAGCTATTATAGGAAAAGCAATATGAAAGTGTACACACACACACACAAATACACACACACACACACTTTATAATGCCACTTTAGGTGAAGAATGGGAGGAGAAGTTAAAAGGTTATGTTAAATTGTAGATGTCTTAGCTGTTCACACAGAGCAGACATGGGGGCTTGTTAGTGGCCATCACTGAAAGGCATCTGTTTCTCACCTACATGTCTGAGTTTTCACTTCAGTCTAGTTTATTTTACATTGGGTTTCAGATTATATAGTGGGTTCAGGCTTGGCCCAGGCATCTGCTGGACTTTTGGAATTGGCATTATCCAAGCATATTCTTTTTGCAATGATAGTAAAAGTGCCAGAGGGCAAGATTAACCATTTAGGCTCCTGTTGGTTATCTGCTCAATGACATTCTGCTCAGAGCCTAAAGCAGCATCAAACTCCAAATCAACAGTCTCACGCCTAAAGTGTGCTCTCATCCACACTTGTCAGGCCAAGATAAAAAAGCATGGACATACTGGTTAGTGAGGAACTTGGAATAATTCCTCCTTTTTTTTAAATAGCCATTATCTTGCATTTTATTCAAGATGTACATATTTGAAAGAGTAAAAATAGCATGGGATTTACAAGATGAAGACATGAGTTTGGATGTTTATTTATTTATTTTTTAATATATTGTATTAATTTATTCATATTACATCTCAATTGTTATCCCATCCCTTGTATTCTCCCATTCCTCCCTCCCTGCCATTTTCCCAAACAAAAGGAATAATTCCTCCTAATCCTGCAAGATTAATATTTCTCTTGTTTTATCCATGAGTTTCTCACATAACACAAATACTTCATACAAACACCAAAACAAAAAGTTACTTAAAAATATTGAAGGTATACAACTGACAATCCAGAAGTAAATTCTTAGACTTATGATCAATTAATATTTTTGCATATGATATATATGGTATATGTATATAGGTAAATGTGTGTGTGTATAAAATTTCAGAATTGTCATCTGGTGTTGTCCTTGATTAATCTCTACTTTATTTATTGAGCTAGGGCCTCTCAAATGAGTTTAGGCCTCCAAAATCAGCTAACCTGACCGGCCACCCTGCCCTGCAGTCTCTGTTTGTCTCAATGAACTGGCACTGCAGGTGGCTGCCAGAAGTGGCCAGCCTTTATGTATGTTCTGGACACCCAAACTCTAGTCCTCCAAATGCTGGTCCTTATGTTTGCACAAGAGCCTTCTCTACAGAGCTGTCTCTCCAGCTCAGTGAAGGGATTTTTGAGAAGGATACCAATATAACAATTCAATAAAAGAAAGACTAGTCCTTTCTACAAACAGTACACACTCTCATGGTGAGCTTATTTTACAACCGATTTTTAAAAAATCAACTTACAGAGATAAAGGATATGAACATGACCTTGGTGGCCCTTCTCGGTTGTCAACCTGACTACACTGGGAATTAACTAAAACCTAAGCTGCTGGGTACACAGGCTAGGGTTTCTTCTCTCTCTTTTTTTTTCTTCTTTCATTTTCTTTCTCCCTTCCTTCCTTCCTTTCTTTTTCTTGTCTTTGTTTTGTTTTGTTTGTTTTTTCAAGACACAGTTTCACTGTGTAGTCTTGACTCTCCTGGAACTCATTCTGTAGAGTAGATTGGCCTCAAACTCACAGAGATCTGTCTGCCTCTGTTTCCTGGGAAGACTCACCTTTAATCTGGATCTTTTGAGATGGAAAGACCTACCTTTAGTCTGGGCCACAACTTCTGGTGGCTGCCTATAGAAAGGACACAGAAGAAGGAAGATTTTCCTCTTTGCCTGCTTGTCCTTGATTTTGTTGACAAGATATCCCAACACACACACACACACATACACACACACACACACACACACACACACACATACACACATGCACACTTATGTTCACGCACGTGCACAAACACACACACGATGAATATATAAACACCAATAACATGTTGATAACAAACAGAAAGTACTGATCTGTGCTATAAAATAGATGAACCTTAGAAACAGGAAACGAAGTCAGGCTGCTCAGAAAGGCTCAAGGTGTGATTCCATTCTTAATGTGAAGTGTCCAGAACAAGATAGTGTACAGAGGAAGAAAATCAGCTAGTGTTCATGAGTTCAGCTGTAGAGAGGACACAATGGGGAGAGTCTGGAGACCATGAGCAGTAACTGCTATTGAGTGTGAGTTTCCTGGGGTAATGAAAACATTTTATACTGTGTGTGTGGTGACAGCAAGTCAACCGATTTTCTAAACTCATTGAATTTACACTTTCCATAAATTTTATGGCACAAATTATGTGCTAGTACAAGTGTCATAAAAATATGAGAATGATGCCCCTAACAAAGTTTAATCAGAGTCCCAGGCAGTTATTTGGGAAAACTGTAGTGTAAGCTCAGTGTGTGTGGCTTACTGTGTTTCTTTGAAATCCAAAGCTTTGTTCAGCAGAGACTCTCAGAAGCTGAAGCCTTCCCAGTTCTTTTTCCAGCAGCCAAGGCTTTGCAAATCAGACAGGAAATCAGCCAACGTGTATAAAATCCAACAACAAAAAAAGCTGAAGGGATGGCTTATAGATTAAGAGCACTTACTCCCTGTGCAGCTGGGATGGCTTAGGTTCAGACACCTGCATCTACATAACAGGCTAAGCGAGGTACTCCTTGTGCCTGTAACCCCACTGGTGCAGAGCTTGGAGACAAGAGGATTGCTGAGGCTTGCTGGCTGCCAGCATAACTGAAAAATTCAAGGTCTCAGGAGAGATCTTGTCTCAAAGGACAGAGGCGGATTCCCAACACTCTCCTCTGGCCTCCCTGGCACATATGCACAAACAATATATGTAGTACACAAACACACAAAGAAAAGAAAAACTATCAACAGCTATATGGTTAAACTGTTAAAAAATAATGCTTTGTTTCAGTGAAGGAAGAAGTTCTTGTGTGTCTGAAGTTGTCTTTTACTATGCACATATCACTGTAGCCTCATAAACCTGTTTTATAGGTGAGTAAACTGAGGCTTAGAGAATTTACATAACATTGCTTCTTTGTGATGGTCCCCAAATTCACATTGCCTGGGATGGCAGAAACCTTCATTCTATAAATATTATTGTTTTAGAAGACATGTTTGACTTGGAAGGAATGTTTAATTGGTAATGGCTGGTGAGTAATTCTTCCTGAGAACCCATTGATGAATTCACGGTTAAGTTTGAATGTCCTCTGGTCCACCAAGCCCTTTCTTGCTTCCCTCTGCCTCACTGTCCTGATGCTTGTACATTTCATGGTGTTACTGAACTGAGAGTGATGTTTGTACTTCTGTCCCCACTGCAGTGATGGCTTGGAGTGCATCTCCCATCTTGAATCCAAAGCCCTGAGAGGGTCAGAGGACACATGTCTGTTTTACTCTAGCTTTGGTGTTTCAGAATTTTTGCTGGGAGCCAGCACACAGAGTAAGTCTGGGTGCTGCAAGGAGGGAGGCGGTTTCTGCTTTGGCAGTGGACTCTTTCATGTGAGCCTTCACTTAGAGATAAACAACGCAGTGGAGAACAACTCTGTGAGAAACTGACTTTAGACTCCCTCGTTACTCTGATCTGAGGTTGCTGGAAACTCAGACTTTTGAAGGTGATTATTTTCAGTCTTTACCCTTGGGCCCCGGTTCTCTTAACTATTATTGAAGTCCTATCTTTTAAAATTAATGACCCGGTATGAAATTTCAGAGCAGCTAAACTTGATTCGTGTATTTACTTACCTCTTTTAAATGTAAAATAAAATTGCATTTGTGTGTAAAATCCCCCAGCACCAATGGAAATTGCGATTCTACATTTGCTGAGAAATATCTTTATTTGTCCTCTGGGAGATCTTAAACTTTAGTTGGCTTCTATTAAATTTTTATGAGAACAAAACTAGAAAATGACTTTTTCTTCAAAGAGGTACCTTTTGTTGTTTCATAGAAGAGCACAAATGCCTGAAACAGACCTTGTGTGTTTTTTTGTTTGTTTTTGTTTTCGTCAAATGAGTGTGTGTATCATTTACAGAGAAAAAGCCCAAGGTGGGAAGAGGCAGGGGAGAAGGCCACCTGAACTCCTAAATGAAGACTGTCAGATCAGGTCACAATCACATTTTTCCTGGCGTATCTAAATACTGCACAAAATGTCTTCCTCAAGTGGATAACAATGCTTTTAACTCCCAGGACAGTGGGAAGAGTCCTTCTGCCTTCTCTTAGTATGCAGAGATGTGGATACTTCTAGCAAGGAAGGTAAAGTGAGGAGGGTAGGGACAGAAGGGGCGTGTCCCTGTGTGAACAGTCTGGAGGGAGTTCTACTCATATTCAGCTGTGTTTTTGATGTGTGTGTGTTTAAGTAAGAGTGATATGTGTATATCTTTATATAAAGGTGCATGTATTTGTGTGTGTGTGGATATGTGCATGTGTGTGTGTGTTTGTGTGTGTGTTTAGGACAGAGGTTAACATCTGGTGTTATTCTTCAGGAACATGGTCATCTAATTTTGGGGATCAGTGTTTCTCACTTAACTTGTCAGTTAAGCTTCACTGATTGGTCACCAGTAAGCCCAAAGAATATACCTACCTCTGCTTCCCTGAACTGTAAGGTATGTCATGTATCATCATGCCTGACTTTGATTTACATGGGTCTGGGTATGGAACTTAGTTCCCCATGCTTAGACACCAAGAACATTACCAATTAAGCTATTTTCTCAGCCCTCCATCCATACTTGTGATGGAAATCACACAACCTGCATAACAGCCAAAAGGGAAAACTCAGAAAAGTGTTTAGTGTTATCTGATGTAGCTAATGCTATTACACCTTTGTGGATGTTTCCACGGTATCCCTGTATAGCCACTGAAGATTTGACAGGGTGAATAATGAGAGAACCCAGAAACCAGCCTATGTCCATGAACCATATAGTTAAGGCAAGACATTTTCTATAGAAAGATCATCTTAGGATATCTGGATAACAAATCCAATCACCAATGTCCTTGTGACAAGGTGGCAGGAAGAAGCAGGGAGGACTGGCATTGTGGTCTTGGCTTTGAAGATGGAGAAAGAATTTTTCTTGGAGCTAGAAACATCAAACCAAAAAATAAAGGCTTCCTCCCCCCCCCCCCATACTTGCTCTAGCTCCCAAATAATAGCACAGAGACCAATTATATTTATTAGTAATGTTCAAGCACTATAAGTGGACAGCTTCTCAGCTAGCTCAATCTAAATTTACCCAACTAATCCTGACATGGGCCTACTTCCCAGTCATGTGGCCTGTCACCTGCCTCTTAAGTCTCACCCTGGCTGCTCTATCTGGGTCCTCATAGCGACTTCTTTCAAGGCAGCCCCTCTCTCCCTGCTCTCCTCCTGGCACCCCCTTACTAGGATCAGAAGTAAAATTTCTCTTTATCTTTCCTGTCCAGCTATGGGCGCTTCAGTTTTTTTTTTTTAAACCAATCAGAGGTTATGGAGAACAATTTTTACACAACGTTAAGACAGAAGATGCTTCAGTATTCAGTAATTATGGTCTCTGGGTACAGAAATCACAGCATTTGAATACATAGTATACAAAACATCCTCCAACAGCAAATGGTACTTCCCGGAGTACTCAGAAGGAACCCTACTCAAAGAATTCATTTTAGAGTTTTGACTTGTAGGTGCTTTGAATGAGATATGTCTCCCATAGGCTTAGGCATTTGTACTCTTTCTTGGTCTCCAGCTGGTGCAGTTCAGGGAAATTTAGGGGGCGTGGCCTTACCCCGTACATCGCTGGAGGCCCACACTGAGAGTTGGTAACTTCGCCCATTTACAGTTTGCTCGCCTCCTTTGCCTCTTAACTGCTTTGCTTCTCCACCATCAGGAGGGCTTATCGCTCGGAAACCATAAGTCAAAATAATCTCCTCCTTCCATAAGTCGAGTCTGGTCATGGTGCTTTATCACAGCAAGAGAACAGTAACTAATGCAGACTTGCAGAGCTGTGGGATGGCACGTTTATGTGGCTTCAAGCCAGTAGGTTTGGTGTAGTTGGTTACGCAGCCACAGGGGGCTGATGTAGTGGGTTGCCCCTCATTTCCTCTCCTCACTCACCTTTATGTTTTCTCAGTTTTCTTCTGGTCTGGTTACCATTCATCCCCTCGCCCCCTAGCCCACCAGTGCTGTGGGGCCATAATAGCCCAGGATTATGAAGAAAGAGTCGTGGTGAGCTTCAACTCCCAGATACCTCAGATAAAAATGGCAGGGTTTGGCTCCTGCCCTCCTCCCAACTTGGTGCCATAAAGTGCCCCAGCGATTACTCTAGAAAGAATTGATTACCTTGACAGTTATCAAGCTTCCCTCCTTGATTGACCTTATAAGGTCCAGCACAGCCCCTGAGTATGTAGATGAAGTATCTTCCAGCACCCCTGTCCTGGCCAATGGTACATAGCTACACAAACCTTGGACCAGAGACCCTGGTCACTACCCCAAGGGTATAAACATCCCTCCCCCCGAATAAACGAACTAGTTCTCAGAAACTGTTCCCGAGCCTGTGTTCTTTGCCCAAGCACTCACAGTGCCAACCAAGATCCTGCTTGCACCTACTTGGCCCCCGGCTAAGCTTTCCTCCTTCCAGTCTAGCTCTGAGAGCAATGAGCCTGGATAACCCAAGGGAAGAAGCAGAGACGGTGTGACACTGCCACCATCTTGGCCCCCATGCATAAGGACAGCAGCTTTAACCTCCTTCTCAAGCCTCGATGCCACCAGCGTGCAGTGATCGCCCTTGGGAACACACAGATGGGTTTGAAGAAACCCCTGCTTCAGTAAAACCATCAACTTTTTGCTATTAAAGTTAAAAGTATGGTCAGCGTCATGCTGCATAGTGTCATCCTGTGTGATCTGATCTCTGTGGTGTCCCCGCCCCCACCTCAAATCTGTGTAATCATTGTTGAGTGACAGTTCTGAATCAGAATGCTTGAGTCACTTGAAGCCTGTGATGGCTGTTCTTGATCGTCAATTTGATTACATTTGGAATTAACTGAAACCTAAGAGACTTGGTATGCCTTTGAAGGATTTCTCTTAATTAAACTATTTGAAGTGGGAAGACTCTCTTTTAAATCTGGATCTTTTGAGGTGAGAGGATCTGAGCCACACCTTCTGCTATGTAAAGGACAGAGAAGAAGGAAGGTTGCTCTCTTTTCCTGCTTGCTCTTTCTCTAGTTGGCAAGCCCATTGCTTCATTTGCATTGGAACCTGGTTCTTTGGGAGCCTGACATATTTTGATGACCAGCTGGCATATACAGACATCCAGCCTATGGACTGAACAAGTACTGGATTCTTAGGCATTCCATTGGTAGACATTGTTGGACAAACAGGACCACAGCCTGTAAATAAATTCCATATATACATACACTCAAAAACATATATATAATGTCTAGACAGATATGTACATACATATCTGTTTAGATTGCTTTTATTTCACTTTCCTGATATTTCTTGTTAATCACATATTGTCTTCTTACTGATGAATAATAGTTTTGACAGTGGTTTACCTAAAGAATAGTAAAAACTTACCCGACCCTTACACAGGGTATCTGTCCTATAATCATATCAGTGGATAAAACCCATAGCCAGGGAGACTTCTTTCTGGGCTGTTTTTGTATTAAATACCAGTTCTTCTGAAGGTTAAGTTTTCATTTTCCTGAAGGTTGGTTTGAAGTAGGAGGTCACAGTAAACATCTCTGTGGAAAGGAGAGAGTTTTGGATCTCCAGAGGTCCTCACGGTATCCCAGTGGTTCAGCTGCACATTCTATGCATAAAAGTTGCATTAAACAGATTCAAAGTTCCTGATCTTGATTTCATACGTACTTCAATTAAAAATATAAGCATTTTTCTGTTTTCTTTTTTATTTTCTTTTATTTATTTTTATTTTTATTTATTTTATAAGCATTTTTTCAAGTGTGATTTTATGTTCTAATTATTTTTTTCAGTACATACAAAGACAATTGGGGAGTTAAATTATTGTAGTATAATTATGTATATAAAAATTATCTTTCTCGAAAACGTTTTTAAATGTATAGTTGTGTGTGTGTGTGTGTGTGTGTGTGTGTGTGTGTGTTGAGAAGCACACAGTTATATAATCACAAGCAATGTCAATAACTAGGGCAGTGTTTTCCTTTCCAGCTCTAAATTTTGCTTTGTTTCTTTGTACTGAACTCTGTTCCTCTACTCAGCCCTGGATAACAACTGAACTGTTTCTGTCTCTGACCTTTTTCCTGAATAGAGTCATATGCAGCCTCCTAAAGCTAGCTATCATCACTTAAGAGTGAAATGTGTTGCTGTCCATATTAGCCGAATGCTCTTCTTCATTGCCAAGCAAGCTTTCATTAAGGACATACTGAAATTTGCACATCTGTTTATATGTTGAAGGAAAACTGAGATACTTGCAGTTAGGGATATTACATATAAAACTATAACCACCCAAAAATCCGGTTAGGTATGAATGTATTTTTTACATCTTAGTATTTTGGTGTACAGCTACTGAGTAATAAGTTGTGTTATAATCCTAAGCTTTTTTTTCCAAAGTAGCATACCAATTTGTTTCTTTCAACAACGTATGAGAAGTCCGCTCACTTCATATCCTTACTGACACATAATAGTGCCAGATTTTTCAGTTTTAAACATCATGTCAGTTTTTAATTGTGATTCGATATGATTTTCATTTCCCTACCCTTTTGGTGATATTGAATATCTGTACATTTTTAACTATACATTTATTCCAACATATTTTATTTATATACAATTTATGGATGCTTTCCTTGTATGTTTTGCTGATAGACTGTAACAGTAGAATTCTTATGTAGTTATGTTGTACTCTGAGACCTTATTTATTTATTATAATTTATTCACATTACGTTTGGATTGTTATCTCCTTGCTCTTATCTTTCCATTCCCACTCTCCCTCTCTCTTCTGCCCTATTCCCCTTTCCCAGACTTCTGACGGGGTGGGAGTGGGGCTAGGGGGTGGCAGCAAGGAGGGCTCCTCCCCCACCATCTGACCACAGCCTATCAGGTCTCATCAGGATAGCCTGCATCCCCTTCCTCTATGTGCCAGCAAGGCTGCCCTGCCAAGGGAAGTGAACAACGCATCAGCACCAGGGTTCATATCAGAGTCAGTCCCTGCCCCACCCCTTACACCCCATACACATAGAGAATGAGCTGTCCATCAGCTGCATTTGAACAGAGGGTCTTGGTTCTCTGCATGCGTTGTCATTGGTCGATGCATCAGTTGTGCAGCCTCCCCCCTACGCCCCGCCTTCCTCAGTCCAAACAATTTTGGTTTCTTCTATATTGTTGCACTTAAAATCCTTTTCTTTCTGTTATTGATGATGACTTAGTCACATGTTGGAAAAGGACAGTTATACTGAATAGCTGCTACGTTCCAAATGCTACGGATCAAATTCTCAATCTGATGGGAGCTGTAGATTTTTACTCAGGTGTCCTTTATTTTATTAAGAAACTCCTGTTTAAATCTTAATTTTCTGAGTGAATATAAAAAACAAGCTCTTGAGCGACTCTATGGCTCTTTTAGGGTCTGTTGGGATGACGAATTACCTCAACTGATTTCTGGACATTAATTCCAACTTAGATTCCTTGAATTAGGAATAAACAGACTTACAGGGATAAGTCCTCTGTATATGGTGTGGGATTTAGTTTGCTAATATTTTATTTTATTTTTGTTACTCGTTGATACTAGTTTGGAGATTGAGTTTGTCACGTTAAACATTTTATCTTACCTCAGCGCAGTTCTCTTTTTTATAGAATTTATCCTAATACCTACTTAGTGTGCAGGGATAAAGCCGAGGGATCTGAGCTTTGTGCCCTTTAGGCTTTGGACTCAGGCATCAGTGTATCTGTCACTGAATCACGAGTGGGACAGACAGTCTGTCGTTTCAAAGATTAAATATCCATGTTCCCTGAAGATAAGAGACCGGGTGATAGAAAAATACAGAATTACTATGGCGTATACCGTTTTCAAGGAAAACTTTTAGGAAGATTGAGGAATTTAAGTCACATATCTATTTTTCCACTCTGCAGTTTCTCCATTCTGCAAAGTACTGAATCAAATCCAATATTTTCACATTGCCTGGCGAAGCTTCCAGACTAGGTAGCAACGGTCACGCTAAGCTGGTAATTGCTTGGACAAAGAGTGTTGAGCAGGTCTCAAGCATCAAGAGGTGCACGCTGCCAATTTTCCGTACTTTAAGTGCCTGGAACATTGCCTGTCCCGCACGCAGGTGCAGGACGAACTGGCGCTACTTGGAAAAAACCTGGCCCCTCCCGGAGGAAGTGGGCGGAACCTGTCGTGGCTTCTCATTCGCTGCGGTTCCTTAGTGCGTGTTGACGTCACTGAGCCGCGACCCGGAAGTGCGCATGCTGCCCGGGCCGGGGATGGGTAAGCGGGCCTTCGGGGTAGCAATACAGCCTTGGTGACTCGTGTGTGCCGCGTGCGTGCGAACGCGGCCTAGGTAGATCGCGGGAGGTAGAGGCTGCTTCCTACTCTAGGTGACACCCCGTCTTTTTTCACTAACTCGTGTGCGGCGGGCGTATCTCAGGGCGGGTTCGCCACAGTTTTCAGAGTTAGGAGCGAAAGCTAGGGTTTCAGACTCGTGGCCTTCTCGTGGGTAGCTGGCCCCGCGGCGCGATAGTTCTCTTGGAGTTAAGAGCTGCCGCCTCTCGGATGTCGAGCAGAAGGCGAAAAACGCTGGGGCAACCTCGCCAAGTTCTAACTTTGAAGGCAATAACCTTGAGGCAGACGAGGGTGATGTGCACGTGTAACTGACGTGCTCTGGATGTGTGTAGTTCGCGCTAGTCAAATATTTCGTTTTCTGGGCTTGTCATCCCCCCTCCTGTTTCCAATATAGTAAACGTAGCAAGAGCACAGAACTGGGTACTGCCATCTGAGAGGTTTAGTGTTCCTTAACGGGCTTCCAGGTTATACGGAGAGATGAGTTTGCTTGTTGAGCTGTCTGACAGCGTTTGTCCGCCCCCATTTTGAAGTTTAATTAGCTTACCTATGTGTTTGTCATGTAGATGTGTGGTCGGTGACGGTCTCCAGATGCACAGGCACCTGTATCCTTGGCACAGGCAGGTCCTGAGCTGCAGTTGGAGTAGATTGTGCCTCCTAAAGCGATACCTATTTACAATGAAGTTGCGGTCTCCAGAATTCCAGTCGCTCTTCACAGAAGGCTTGAAGAGCCTTACAGGTGAGAGGTTATGGTTGCCTTCTGGGCTTTGGAATTGTCCACCACAGAGAAGTAAGGGGCAGGCAGCTTTCGGTCCTACTTGGGATGAATTGAAAAGCTTAAGCCCAGATCACTAGAAAAAGTGGGAAGCTGAGTGCAACATGAAACACAGCTGTATACCCCAAGAAATCCCAATTACCATACATTATGTGATGAGACCCAACACCTTTAGATACGTGTTCTGATTGGAAGAGGAAACACCTGCTTAGGAAGTGAAGCGCTTTGTCTGCTTGCCTAATAATAAACTGAAGGAATTAGAGTTGAAATTTCAGAGTCTGATGTCATCCAGTTTGTAAACAGCGAAGCTACGGTTTTCTTCCTTTGTATAGTTGCTTTCTGAGAAAACAGAAGGAAATGGAAACGATTTCCTCTTTTTCTATATGTGTGGCTTGTCTGGGAGGCAAACAGAAAAGTGCTGTTGTCACAGTTTAGTCAGTATTGGTCTTTATGTAAGCAAATGATGCTGCAGCATCCCGTAGCCGCAATGTAAAGCCTATGGGTTTGTCAAGAATGGCTTCCAGGAATACACAGCACTTGAGGTGCCTTTTTATTACCAGAGTTAGTAGGGTGCATGCTCCGTGTTGAGGGGTTTTGTCAAGAATGGCTTCCAGGAATACACAGCACTTGAGGTGCCTTTTTATTGCCAGATTAGTAGGATGCATGCTCTGTGTTGAGAGGGTTTGTCAGTAATGGCTTCCAGGAATACATAGCACTTGATGTGCCCTTTTATTACTGGAGTTAGTAGGGTGCTCTGTGTTGAGGTTGGAAGACTACTTGTAGGAGTCGGTAGTCTCCACTGTGTGTGCTCCAGGATGCAGCTCAGGATGTCAGGCTTGGCAACAGGGACTTTTACACACGAATAACAAACATCTCACAGGCCCTTGGAGTACTTTAAAAATAGAAATGCTGAGATTCTGTCCTACAGTCCACTGACTCTCAGAAGGACAAACATAATATTTGCTTTTCTTTTCACTCCATAGATTAATTCTGTCGAACAAACTGGGGGAAACATTGTTTTAAACTTACTGTGCTATTCCCAAGGCTACTTTTGTACTCTTGAAATGAGATGATGGTATTTTTGGTACCTACGAAAAGAATGAGGAGAACATTCTTTTAAGTTCTTTAGGTGAGGTAGAGGCTTGTTTAAGTGCAAGTTAATGATGCTGTTTTCACTGTGAAAAGTGCTAGAAATTCTCTGACCAAAAGAAAAATAAAAAGAAACGGGTAAAAATAATAGTTATCCAGGCATCATAGTTAAGCCTCTGCACGTCTTATTCAGACTCACCATTTCCAATGCTCAGTAACCACAGTGGCTGGCAGTTTCTGCTTGAACACTGCAGATCTAAGAGCTCAGTTTGGCTGATTGAATGTGTTCTTTTTTCAGATCCTTTCCCAGTCCCTAGTTTTCCTGTTCCCTATTACCCCCCCACTTAGAAACAATATTTAAGTTGTTAAATAGTATAGTTTCTTAAATATCTTTTTAAAAATAGATTTTTATTCTTTGAAAGTTTCATATAATTTTAGCATAATCACCCTAACCACTCTTGTTCTTCCTTACTGCCCCAGCTTCCTGTCTGTGTGTCTGTCTTTCTTTCTTTCTTTTAAATAACCCATCAACTTCAATTTGTGCTACTCACATACTCCTCGGTGTGGAGCACTGTCATCTCACCAGGAGCCACACCCTTAAAGCCTGTCTCATTGCTAGTTGGAAGTAATGTCTTTCCTAGTGGATGTTACTGGACAAGACATTTGACCACCCAGCTGGATTGACCAAGGTGGGAAGCAGCTTGGAGAGATGTACTCAATGCAAACAAAGTTGGAAGGAAACCACAGGGAGAGTTTCATTAGGCAGCGGATGAGGCTAGGATTAGAGATGAGGCAGAAGTTAGATATGGGAGCTTTTGTTTATTATGTGAGAGACTTTGGACATTGAGTGCAAATCTGTAGGAGGAGGAACTGCCTAGTGTAATGTACTCTGCTGCTTTAGAGTAATCCGGCTAGGGAGGCTAGCTTTAAGGGGCCAGTGGCGTGACACTGGGTCAAGGAGATAAATGAAGACACTCGAGAGCCCTGTGTCAGAATAAGCCCAGAGTGTAGAGGACCGGCCTAGGTGTTAAGGGAGATAGATCCCAGTTTGGACAGCTTTTCAGTTGTTTGGGACATGGAACTCTCGATTAGTTTTATGAAAATTGTGGACATGATTTTTACATTTTAAAGACTCTCAACTGGGGCATTGGTTGGGAGACTCGATTGGGAATTAAGGGAGTGTGAAACTTTATTGGAGAGGGTTTATGGAAGTGGTGTCTTGTACAGAGCCCCCATTTACTTAAGGCAGGATTGTTTAGTGAAGCCATTTCAGAAAACCTACAGAGAGGGGATGAACAAATGCTTTGAAAAGAATTAGGCGGAAGAAGAGTATGGTACAAGAGCAGAAGCTGAGGATTACATTTTGTGTTGTGGTTAGGGATGGGTTTGGCTGATGACAAGGACACATCAAGCTACTTCTTGCAGTAAAGGAAGAATGCTGCCTACGGAGACCACTGTGCTTGCTTTTCTGTTGATAATAATTCATATTCATAGTGATGATGCTAAGGTGTCTTTGGATTCTGTACTAACTTCTGGATCACAAAGAAAATTTCAAAGTTCTTAGGAGCAGAGTACTGTAGATGAACCATCTCATATGTTCAGGACTTTTTCACTCTCATACACATGACTGCTCTGTTCAGTGCGCTCCACTGTCTGCAGGAGACGATAAGACTGTGCTTTTATGAGTACTGGTCTTGAATCACATTGTGCTTAAAAAACAACAAAACCCAACTGAAATCTTCTCTCCTCAGAGTTATTCGCCAAAGAGAATCATGAATTAAGAATAGCAGGGGGAGCAGTGAGGGATTTACTCAATGGGGTGAAGCCTCAAGATGTGGATTTCGCCACCACTGCCACCCCTACCCAGATGAAGGAGATGTTCCAGTCAGCCGGCATTCGCATGATAAACAACAAAGGAGAGAAGCATGGGACCATCACTGCCAGGGTGAGTGAGGATGAACTTACTGGCTCTGACACTTCTGTGATCCAACGTTTTAAAAGTCTCGATAGGAATGTCAGTGAATCTTACCAACCCTCTGGAATCCTCCATCCTCCTCCATGGAGCTACTTATTATGTAAGTTTGTTACTCCAGCCACTTCTCCAATTTCTGAGGCAAAACCAAGTAAGTCCTCTGTTGGAGATTTTGAAGATGGTCTTCATTCCTGTGGTATAGTTTTTTGCCGCACCTCTCCAGAGCAAGCCCATATATTCCTCCATCTTTCCAGGGTATGGATACTATAGTTTTGGGTTACTTTCAGGTTCAGACTTAGCATTTATGCCTGTGTTATTTACACCTGGTTCTGGAAATACATTTTTAACCAGATTCAGGCAAGTCTCTCCGGACCTACTCCACAAGGTACTACTTTTATCATGGGAGAGACCAGTTCCATCTGTAACTCCACAACAGCGTTCCAGTGGGCTGGGATGTGGGTGGACAACAGTGTTATTGATCCTCACTTCCCCTTCTGTCCCCATAGCATTAAACTAATCTGTTTTAAAATGAGGAATATGATTTACAATAGGACATAAACTATTTTTATAGTTGTATCTTATGTTTCAAGTTATTGTAAAAAGTTTTAAAACACTTAAATTTTAATGAAATTGCTTAGCAACAAACTTCTTAAAACATACGTCCTCTGTTAAATGAATGACATGTGACATACATTAAAGTAACTATAAAAAATGTAGTGTGGTAAATACAGAAACTAGTAGTATTTGTCTGTTATCATTAATAAAGACAGGAGAGTGAAATAATTGCTTATCATTAGTAAAGTATGAACTATACATTGCTGCATGTGTGGTATGCTTTTGCCACAAACATTGTAAAATGTTTGTCATATCATATGCTGAGGCCCATTCTTAAAGTGTCCTTATGTGGCACAGGACTGTTTTTCTTTCACACTGCTCTGTTCTTGTTTCAGATTCAATAATGTTTATATTCCATAGGCTATCAGTTATAAAGTTTTGACATACTGTTTTTTTTGTTGTTGTTGTTTTTTGTTTTTTTTGAGAATTTTCTGTTAGTGGCTTTCCTTAAATGTGCGTATCCTATGGCTCTCATTCTGTTTGAATGATGCACTTAACCAGTCCTGACCAGACAGGCCTCTTGGATGCATTTGCAGACGACAGTGTCATGTCATAATGTGCTCCTCATCTTCAGCAAAGTGACCTCTTGTTGGTCGTCTCATGAAAAGTGTGAGCTAGTGCTCCTGATGCTGTTAAGAGTTTTCCTTAGAGATCAGAATCCCCCAGGGTTGTGCCAGGGGATAAGCTCAGTTGTATTATATTTAGAAAATCAAATGGGGAAAAGGACAAGTCTTGATTTCCACTTAATCCTGTTTTCATTTGTGGTGCTTCATTCTTCTATCAATAGTTTCTGGTGCCCCAGGTTTTTATTTATTTATTAAGTTTTTTTTTTTTTTTTTTTTTGCCTACACTGGTTTTGTACAGGGAGGGAAAGTATACTTGTTTCTAACAATTTCACATAGCTTTCCTACTTCAAGTCCTTCTCTTTCTTTCATATGTAATTGTACCTCAAGAGCCTTACTTTATAATGAGAATATAGATACAGCTCTATATCTGAAAAAGTATGTGAAACTGTGAGGAATGGAAGAACAAACTTCTAATGAGGAGATCCTAAAGTCCTCTTTGGTCAAAAAAAAAAAGAAATCTCTGTACTTGACTCCCACTAATAAGCCATTTTGTCAGTGCAGCATTGGTCATGATCAGATGAGTTCGCATTTGAAATTTGCTTCTTTCCACATCCCATGCATGTCCAGATCTTTCTCAATGTACAGCCCGCATCATGTTGTTAGCAGAGTTCACGGCTGGAGGTGAGCTCTTTCCAGGATACACAGCACTTTGAGCTGCTGCATCTCAGTCTGCTGCTCAGTGTTATATGTTGCAGAAACTGGTCTTTGGCTCTGCAGACCAGAGCTGTTGAATAGTATTTAAGAGAGTAGTTTGCTCTGAAATAGAATAACCAGGGTCCAGTGCACTGAGGCCTCTTTCCTGACACCCCGATCCCACTTCTCAGAGTTGGATGCATGTGTGGGAAACTGATCCTAACCAGAGTGGATATTTTTAAGAAACTATTCTTTGGATTTTTTTGAATTCTATGTTTCTGTTCCAAGTTATATTCATGGGCTTTAAATAGACAAAGTAGTTGGCAGGTATCACAGCAATCCTGCCTTAAAATATTTGGTGAAACTAAAAATTAGCTAAGAAGAAAACAAGAGTTTGTGGGGGCCATTGTGGTGGCTCAGTAGGTAAAGGTACCTGCTGCCAAACCTGACAACTTGATTCAGTCTCCAAAACCCCAGGAGTGGAAGGAGACAACAGACTTGTGCCAGCTGTCTTTGGCTGTGGCACAGACTTGCACACTCACTAAATAACAACAAAAACATGTTTAATTGCAGCTTCATGAAGAAAATTTTGAAGTTACTACACTCCGGATTGACGTCACCACTGATGGAAGACATGCAGAGGTAGAATTCACAACTGATTGGCAGAAAGATGCTGAAAGAAGAGATCTTACCATAAACTCTATGTTTCTAGGTAATCTCGTGAGAAAATAAGACAGCACTTTAACTCATTTTCCTGCTTCCTTTCTGGGTTCAACTGCTGCTGTGGTGGAAATGTCCAACTTTTAAGTTGTGCTAATTCATCAGAGCCTGTTGGCTGGAGCCAGCATCACTAGCTTTGAACGGGAGTGTCTTTGTTGGTTTCCTTTGTAATACTGTAGCGAAGATTAAGGGTACCTGTTAGTGCTTAGCAACAGTGCCTGACACATTTGTGCACATTCCGTCTGTTAACTTACTGTACTAAACAGGGCAAGAAAATGTGTTTCACGTGTCACTCATTCTCTCTGCATTGTTTTATACATGTGTGTCCACTCATTCCTCTTTTCAGGTATCTTGCTGCACAATGGCAAATAGCTTTCAAATCTTTGTACCTGACTCTGCACACAACCTGAGAATCTCTGTTAGCATCCAATCCTAGGAATCAGCAATTGAGTTGCCATAGGTAATGAAACACGTGTCAGCATAATCTTCCGTGATATTAGAAATGAGGAGAAACATTCAAGACCTAAGGTGAATTGGCATAGCATTTTGGTCCATTTCTGCTACATCAGCTTTTATACTTTAAATTTCACACAGTCTCTGTGTTTGATTATTGTTTCATGGGCCGAGAAAGTAAGTTTAGGCAAGATGGATACATGAAACTGCAGAATTGCTAAGTGCTGTAGTTAAGTCTGGTTAGTGATGGTAGGAACTTCCAAAGCCGAGGCAGTTTATGATAGTAGGGAGCCAGATACTGAATGGTGTATACATACATACATACATACACACACAAACACACAGACACACACACACACACACACACACTCACACACACACACACACACACACACACACACACACAATTGTGTTGCCTAACAGGACTGTTTTCAATATACTTCACTAAAATTGAGAAACTAAGTCTTTAAAAGTGGTATTTCATATAAAACAAAGCTAGTCTTGGTGCAGTTTGCTGAGCTTTATTATGTGCCCAGCACAGTTACAAGCACATTACAAAAGTTGAATCTATTCAGTAACTCTAGGAAGCCATTTAACTCATGGCAACATGCCTAACGTGTAGCTTGTAAGCTGTACACGTAGGTTTCTTGCTGAGGCATCCTGGCTCCAGAGGCCATGCTCTTTGCATCTTCAGTCTTTTTTCTTTTTAAATAAAAATAGTAATTAGAGCAAAACAATGATAACTACCCTCTCATTAGCCTAGTTTTCTGTTCAGGCTTTTTTCAAGTCTTACTGGTTCAAGCATTAAAAGTATGGCCATAAATGGCTTGTTACTTGGCTTCTGAAGGCATTTTCTTCCTGTTTCATTTTGCTTTTTGTAATACTAGAGATGGAAATGAGGGGCTTGTACATGGTAGCTGGGAAGAGAGTCATCCTGCAGACCTTGCATTAGAACAAGGATCTTTTTTGTTTTTTCGAGACAGGGTTTCTCTGTGTGGCCTTGGCTATCCTGGACTCACTTTATAGACCAGGCTGGCCTCGAACTCACAGCGATCCACCTGCCTCTGCCTCCTGAGTGCTAGAATTAGAGGCCTGTGCCACCAACGTCCAGCAGAACAAGGATCTTAAGACAGATGTACTCTGTAGTCTTATTTTGCTTGTTTAGCATCTCACTGCTTTTTTTTTCTGGTTGTTTTTACATGGTGCTTTTAGAAATTGTCATAAATCCAGATGCTTCTGGTACAGTAGTTGGCCTATGCATAGATTCAAAACAGTTGGAAACATTTAAAGCCTAATGTTTGAGCTGACCAGTGCTGTTGCTTTTAGAATAATCAAACAGCATTTAATGTGAAACACCTAAATTGACAGTCATTTTCCAAAGGTGGTGGTAGTTTCTCTTGTTCCTGATGGCAGAGTGAAATATCTCACAGGGTATGGGCCAAGATGCTTTAACTGAATGAATGCTTTTAGTGTTTCTTTTCTCTTGAGTTCTTGGGATAAGTAGCTAGCAATCTGGGTTTGGGATTATCCCTGGAAGGTTTGATTAAGAAAATCCCAGGCTAATGAAGATGAGTGAAGGTTTATAAGCTATTAGGAGTAGTTTTAACAACTCTCTTCTGCTTGTTAGTGACAGAATCATCATAGTAAGTCGTGTGTGTGTGTGTGTGTGTGTGTGTGTGTGTGTGTGTGTGTGTGTGTGAGAGAGAGAGAGAGAGAGAGAGAGAGAGAGAGAGAGAGAGAGAGAGAGAGAGAGAGAGACAGACAGAGAGAGAGACAGAGAGAGATATGGAGTAATAGGTTCCCAGAGTCTAGTGTTGATTCCAGACTGCCTGCTTTGTCACAGCCTGTGGTTATCAGACAAGTATTACCACTCTGAGAGAAATCTGAAAAACTTATCAAAAATTTGTACTGTGACTAAGGTTGGAATGTTATTTTTTAAGATTTCTGGATTTTATTTTTTAACCTGTTTAGTTATGAGATCTGCTTTCTGTTTTTGTAGTTTAAGTATGTGTTCAGGCCATCTTAGAAATTCTGTGTCCTGAATGCTGAGCTAATAGGTGTTTTGCCATCTTGGTCTGTTTATTTCAAAATAGCTTTTGCATATTTGGGAAATTAGTTATTAGTCTCTTCATACTGAGATATTTCCTCCAGAATTTGTAATTTTCTGGAAGATTTTTTCCCAATAAGCGTATTTGTATTTTCAAAGTTTTTTTTTTTAAACTTTTAGATTCTTTGTGAATTTCACATCATGCATCCCAGTCCCACTCATCTCCCAGTCCCTGCATATTTGCCCTCCACCTTTGCAACCTCAGTGCCACCTGCTGCAAAGAAAACAAAAACAACCAATTAAAAAAAATCTTGACATGGGAGCCAGGTGTTACTGTGTGTCACAATCTCCCATTTTGTCCAAACAGCTTTACTTAAAAATGTTCATTGCAATGAGTCACTGGTCTGGTTTGAGGACCCTGGCTCCTGCTACACCATTAGTACTGGACCCTCACGTGACTCCTTGGATATCCTGTTGTTGGCCTGTGGCGTGGAGATCCTGCAACTTTGGTTTGCAGGGCCAGCCCCATCACTCACTCCAGCAGTTCATAGATGACATGGATGTTTTTATCTACTATGTCTGTTACTGTGTTTTATTTTTTTAAAAATACAGTGAAATCCCAATCGTTCCATTTTCCCAATAAAGACTCAGGAGCCAGATGCAGGGATGAAACTAGCTCAGAGAAGCAGAGAAAGCAGCCAGCTCATCTTCCTACTCAGCTTACGTCCCAGAAGAACAAAACCAAAATCCCCTTTTCTCTAGTCTAAATACACTCACTCAGAATCCCTCCTTGCTGTTTAATCCTGTGAGCCAGTTTCTTGCTCTGCCTCTTGACCTAGGGTCAATTTTATTTCACTCGGCTTAAAGGTATGTGTTAGGGCTGAGCCCCATCAAACAGGAAAAAGGTTTTTACAGTTCACAATGACACCAAATATCTTGTAACAATATTTTTCTAAGATTTAATTTCTTGTGTCTGAATGTATGCAGGTGTGTGTGTGCGCAGAGGCTGGAAAAGGGTAATGATTGTTCTGTATTACTTCCCGCCTATTCCTTGGAGGCAGGGCCTGTCCTGATATATTTACTTTACAAATATTAACTCCTATGTTTAGAAGATTATCTCTGCTGTTTATGTTCTGTATTAACATGAAAATCAGCCTCTCCCTCCTATTTCACACAAGTGTGGTAAATTGAATTTGTTTATTCTTGAAGGTTCTATCTTTTCAATTGTAAAGTGGTCTTTTATTCTGTCTCTCATTTACTAGTGATATATATGAATATGACTAATACCTGTATTTTTGTTTCTAATTCTTACCCTTGTCGAATTTTTGCTGTTTGTGGTAGCTTTCAGATGATTTTTTTCCCCCACTAAATCTTCGCTAATGATTTTTCTTCCCTCTTTTCTAATAAATAGGTTTTGATGGAACCCTGTTTGATTACTTTAATGGTTACGCAGATTTAAAAAATAAAAAAGTTCGATTTGTTGGACATGCTAAACAGAGAATTCAAGAAGATTATCTTCGAATTCTAAGATATTTCAGGTAAGAATTTATAAATTTTATTTTTTTTATTAATTTATTCTTGTTACATCTCAATGTTTATCCCATCCCTTGTATCCTCCCATTCGTCCCTCCCTCCCATTTTCCCCTTATTCCCCTCCCCTATGACTGTGACTGAGGGGGATTACCTCCCCCTGTATATGCTCATAGGGTATCAAGTCTCTTCTTGGCAACCTGCTGTCCTTCCTCTGAGTGCCACCGGGTCTCCCCCTCCAGGGGACATGGTCAAATGTGAGGCACCAGAGTACATGAGAAAGTCATATCCCACTCTCCACTCAACTGTGGAGAATTTTCTGACCATTGGCTAGATCTGGGTAGGGGTTTAAAGTTTACCGCCTGTATTGTCCTTGGCTACAAGTAGAACATTATGATAGGCAGATTTGGGCCCAAGGGTCCCGCTCAAACTAAGGTACCAGCCAAGAATTTATAAATTTTAACAATAGGAAATTTCAGTTTTTAATGTCACCCCTTGAGCACAATCCCATTTTGTGTAGTACATTAACAGCAGGAATACAAAATAGAGACATCTCAAGTCCCTGTCCTCAGTGATGAGGTAGCACCCTTCTGAAGTACACATATTTTAGACTGTTTTCTGGTATGTTCTGTATCAAAGCTGTAAATTATTAGTGCTTTCCCTTCATTGATCCTGAGGCCTGCATCCTTACCACAGGCCAGGCGCTGTGCTAAGTGCTCTGATCAGTGAAGCATGATTAAAAGTGTCTGCCCTCACAAGCTAAAGAGTACGATATGCTCTGGAACATATGTGGCACCTCACCACAAAACATGAGTGCTAAAGCAGTCAGAGTATAAGTCTACTTAACAGTTGGATGGACTTGCTGAATGTGAAATGCATGGATAGTGGTTTGAATTTTTGTAGATTTTTAACTGATACATAAACACAAGCTATTATATGTATGTGTAATGTCTTGATACATTGTAATTTAAGCATGACTCTGAATGTTTTGTAGTCACTGTACTCTGCAGCAGTGATGAGGATCCCATCTTCCATGTTTACCTGTAATGTAGTGCCCACGGAGAAGTCAACTAACAGATCCTAGTCCTTGGCTTTTTTTGTTACATGTGATATTATGTATTTGTGTTTAGATATTTTAACACTTTTAACTCTATCTTTGTCTGTTGCTTCAAGAGTGGTTGCATACGCCTGTAATCCCAACACTGAGGGAGCCTAAGGTAGGAAGGTCATGAGTTGAATGCCAGCCGTGGCTACACTGAGTCTGAGGCCACTGCACATTTTCAGTGTGCTCCATTTTCTGTCAGTTGATCAACAGCCTGTTTCATTTCTTGGCCATTTGCATTTTCCAAAGTGAGCCACTGTGAACATGAGAGCCAGGATCACCTTGTGGTACTGACTTTACTTCTTTTGGACATATAAACTCTAAAGTGGATCTCTTTTTCATTATCAGAGGAGTGCCCCTACTTCCCACAGTGCCTGTACTAGTTTACTTCTTCCTAGCTTTACACATGGGTTCTATATAACTTCTTTAGCACTTGCTATCTTGGGTAACAGCCATTCTTATTCGAATGAGATCACATAATTGCATGTGCATTTTGCAGTTATTTCTTGAGTTCCTTCTATAAGCTAAATAATCTCTCATCAGATGTACCATTTACAAATATTCTGTAGGTTGTATCTTGATAGTTTGTGTTTTTAAAAATATTTTATTAATTTATTCATATTACATCTCAATTGTTATCCCACGCCTTGAATCCTCCCATTCCTCCCTCCCGCTTTCCCCCTACTCCCCTCCCCTATGTCTGTGACTGAGGGGGACTTCCTCAGCCTAAGTGTCCCTCAGTAGAAGAATAGATAAAGAAACTGTGGTACATTTACACTATGGAATATTACTCAGCTATTAAAAACAAGGAATTCCCGAAATTTGTGGACAAATGGATTGAACTAGAAATTATAATGAGTTCACCCAGAAGCAAAAAGAGCCAAATGGTATTTACTCACTTATATCGAGACACTAGCCCAAGGCCCATGTCCCGTGAAAGTCTTCACTTACCAGGAAAGTGGGTGAGAGGGGAGGACATCCTATTGGGACTTTAGGTGAGAGAAGCATGGGAGAATGGGGAAATAGAAGGATCCAGAGGGTCCTAGAAACCTGTAAGAAGAACATTACGATGTGCGGATCTGGGTCCAGGGGTCCTGCTCAAACTAAGGCACCAGCCAAGGACAATATAGGTAGTAAACTTCAAACGCTTACCCAGATCTAGCCGATGGACAGGACATTCTGCACCATTGAGTGGAGAGTGGGGTCTGACTTTCATGTGAACTCTGGTGCCCCATTTTTGATCACGTCCCCTTGATGGGGAAGCCTGGTGGCACTCAGAGGAAGGATAGCAAGTTCTTAGTGATTTTTTACAAACCCAAATTCTATCCTAAAACAAAAACAAACAAACCCTATGTGGCAGTGTACATCTAGTAACATTCATTGTTCACTAGTTGGGACCACTCTGAATCCTGTGCAACAGAGCGTATCTTGTCAATAAATCCAAGTTTCCTACTCTTGAATATATGTAAACAGTCTGTTAATAGCAAATCAAGCAGCAAGACTTAAACTGTAGCACTGTTTATGCTTTGTTGACTCATCACCTAGAGGTATCTGAGACAACCATAGTAAAAATGGCAAGTATTTTATGTGCCTGCACAGAGGTAATAAAACTCTGAGGGTAGTTATTGTTTTTAAACTTAAAAAAAATGTGTTACACATCAAATATCTTACAGGTTTTATGGCAGAATTGTCGACAATCCTGGTGACCATGACCATGAGACTCTAGAAGCAATTGCAGAAAATGCCAAAGGCTTGGCTGGAATATCAGGCGAGAGAATTTGGGTAGAACTGAAGAAAATCCTTACTGGTAGCCATGTAACCCATTTGGTGCGCCTGATGTATGATCTTGACGTGGCCCCTCACATAGGTGAGAACAGGCTATACATACAATGTGTCAGTTTCTAGGCACAAAGCACCTAGTGTGAAGTACATGAGGTAATGTGCTTGTGTTACATAGCTATAGACTTAAGTGGGGAAATGACATTCTAAGGTAAACACTGGGATCAAGGATTAGGATAGTTTATGAGTAAAGAACAGTTCAGAGAGTCCAAAGCTGTGCCACTTACTGGCTTTGTAGGTTGGGTTGTTTATCATCAACAGTCACTGGAAGCAGTAAGTTAATGCATAGTAAAATCTTTCACAGTAGTACTTAATATACATAAAGGAAGTCAGTAATTGTAGCCAATATATTCATAAGAACATAACATTACCAAGTAGGGAATGGGTACAGATAGGAGCATGACTGAGAAGGCATCTGATGTGACCACAGCTCCCAAGCCTCCTGGTACATCCTGCTCAGGAAAACCAGAATGTGATAGGGTTTCCCCTAGGAGTTGAGAGAGTGACAGATGGATGGGCTGATAATAAACAATGGAGAAAGAACACTATGCATTCTTAAACTACATGGTTTAAGAGATGAGTGAGGGTTTTATAACTAAAACAAAACAAAACATGACTTTTTTTTTTTTTTTTTTTTTTTGGGTCTATACAGGTTTACCTGCTCTTGCAAATCTAGAAGAATTCAACAAAGTCAGTAAAAATGTTGAAGGCTTTTCACCAAAACCAATGACTCTTTTGGCCTCTTTATTCAGAGTACAAGATGATGTCACAAAACTGGATTTGAGATTGAAAATTTCAAAAGAAGAGAAAAACTTGGGCTTATTTATAGTTAAAAACAGGAAAGATTTGATTAAAGCAACAGATAGTTCAGAACCATTGAAACCGTATCAAGACTTTGTTATAGATGTAAGTATGTATTAGGCTTGGTCAGAAAGTAATTCTTCACTAACTGGAGAAATAACTTTTTCAAACTAGATTTTATGTAAGTACTTAAATAGTAGAATGAAATTGTGAGTGTTTAATACATGTAAAATTCTGTGTCATTTAGTCTAGGGAACCAGATGCACCTGCCCGTGTGTGTGAGCTGCTGAAGTACCAAGGAGAGCACGGTCTTCTCAAGGAGATGCAGCAGTGGTCTGTCCCACCGTTCCCTGTGAGTGGACATGACATCAGGAAAGTGGGCATTTCTTCAGGGAAGGAAATTGGGGCCCTGTTACAGCAGTTGCGTGAACAGTGGAAGAAAAGTGGTTACCAAATGGAAAAAGATGAACTTCTAAGTTACATAAAGAAGTCCTAAAATGAGCTCCGTTTGAAACAGTGGAAAGTCTTGGTAAGACTGGTTTTCCTTCCTTCTGTTTCTTACTTAAAATGTAAGAAACAGCAGCAGTAAACTCAGTGTTTTCAGTTACTTCTATTCTAAGCTCATGTCTACCTCCTTTTAGTACAGTTTAACTCCGAATTTTCCAACTCTTTTGGAAGAGTGCCAGGTGAGAAAAGTCATAGCTTTTACTTGTTTAGACTGGCTGTTGATCTTAAAACATGGTAATTGTTGAAGCAAAACACTGTGTGTGCTAAAACAACTACTTTGTTTATGTTGTCTTAGCTGCTTCTTGAATTTTAACACTAATTAGTCCACAATGGCATTCATTTACACAGGATTGTTTCTGATTTCATTATCTATGCATTATCTATGCAAAGCTTAGAAAGTTACAGGAATAACTGAAGGGCTGGTGTGGAGACTTCTAGGTGTTTATTTTATTAATTAGACAGATATGGCTTAGATTTTGACATTGTATATTAACTCTCCTTTCTGCATAGCCACTCATAGTTTCTGTGTACTGTATATACAAACAGCAGCTTTTGATGAAAACCCAAATAAGAGGAAGTTGAATAGGGTTATGTTGGGGAAAAGGGGAGCCTCAAAATCTACTTTACCCAGGTCAGTAAATACCTGGATTTTATACAATGGAATTTCTGCTGTTGGCACCCCACCTACATGATTATGCAGGAAGTATCCAGATGGAGTAACATCAAAGCTGCTTTGAGGTGTAAGATCCCTTTAAACAATATATGGGCGCTGACATTACATTGCTGAACTAAAAAGCCGAATTCTCTCACTTCATGACTATGTCTCGAATGAAACCAAAGTGGAGTTTTAAAATAAGCGACATTGAGGAACAGCCTATTCTTGAGTTGCATTTTATTACTGTAGTTCCTACACTTTAAATATTTCACTTGATCAACTTTGACATAATTCAACTTAATAGTGTAGGTTTGCATATAGGTATTAGTTTTGGTCAGTTTTAATTATGCTCCTCAATTGCTTTAGCTTTCTTTCTAAAGGGTATAATCCCAGAAGCATATACTGCTCACTTATATTTGCAAATGAAATGCAAAATGGACATATACTACTATTTAACATGACAGAATCATCAAATAAATAGTGCACATACACAAAATGCTATATTTTTCTGCTTAAACTACTATTTTACTCTTTAATATTTTCAAAATTTACAAATCAGCATCTCACACAAAGCTAAAGAAAATTATAAGGAACAATGTCCTTTAAAAATAATATACACTGCCTTGCTTCTGTCCTGTGCTTGCCAACTCAGCTTCTGGAGCATTTTTATTTAGAGCAGTGGTGCCACTCTCCTACCCTGTTCCATAGCCACTCCCAGTATGTCAAAGGTGTTTTCTTATCCTATCAATGGCATATGTTCAACAGGATAATTAATAGCACCAAGCTACTAGCAGATACTTCTGAATCCAACCTTATGTTTTATCCTGCTTTTTCATCCCTTGAACAAGTTGCCTGTGAACTTGGTAGTCAAATGCTGTAACCCAGCACACACATCAGAGGGAGTGATGTCTGGTGCAGATCTGACTTGAGGAAACAATGTTAGGAAGTTATCCCTAGAGGTGCGCTTATAAACAAAGTATTACTTTGTCTGGACTTATTTCATCTTCAGTCTCTGGAATTGTCGGTAACAGAGCGGAGCGAGTTAGGCCCCAGAATTTTTGAGGTGACATGTCTTTTTTGGTGGCTGTAAATTTCCATCCAATATGACTTGCACAAATCTTACACTGGGCAATGGTCCATGCATACCTGTAAAGTGAAGGAAAGACACAAGCTAAGGAAATGTGTTTTTCACCTTTGGTCTAGGCTTGTCATGCAATTTCTTTGAGGCCTCCTAAGCTTATGAAACCACCTGCCATGGTTTGATGCCGTATTGGTGTGATCTGGTAGTCACTTCTGCAGGCTTATGCTGCTGGTTTGCTCCAGCTTCAGCGTCACCGCTTTCTCCGACATTTTTGTTAGAGAACAGCTATCTTAAGACATGGTGAGGTAAAGGAAGGAGAGCTTGAACTTTGAAAACAAAGTCTTTTGTTCTCAAGCCAGCAATCAGGCAGAGGGTTCTCCATGTAGTACTTGCACTAGCATATTAATGTTAGTTTTACAGTCCTCAAGAATGATGGCAAATAGGAGGACTTTTTAAAAAGTAGGGATTAGCAAGTAAAGTCACTACTCTGTAATTCCTTTGCCACTTCCCAGTGTAAAAGGTTGACCCAGAACCAAACAAGCTAGAATGAGCCAGGTATGGTAGCCCGCCCCTTTAATCCCAGCACTCCGGAGGCAGGTGGATTGCTGTGAGTTCGAGGCCAGCCTGGTCTACAAAGCTAGTCCATGACAGCCAAGGCTACACAGAGGAACCCTGTAACCCTGTCTTGAGAAACCAGGGGAAAAAAAAAAGAAAAGAAAAAGCAGGATTGCTACATCTCATTATGTCCCTGCTATAAGGCCTTGGATACACATCAATAGTTGTAAATAGTTACAGTGGACAATAAAATCTTACAATGAGCTGACAAAACTTCAGTTTTCTCTGAATGGAGTGAATCATGCCCCACCACCCAAACTGGTTTTAACCTATTGACAAAGCTAAAATTAAACTATTCCTGTCCTGTTTTGTATCATTTCTAGAAGCTTCATTTAAGACTAAATGAAGAGTCAAGAAAAAAAGGTTAAACAACCATATTACCCAGGAAACCAGCTGTGCACTGTAGAAGGGCGGCCTATCAGATTCAGGTTGGACGCTTTATACACAGTCAGTGTCTCATGTACATATCCATGAGGATTCACATATGCTGCCATTGGACCACACAAGGATAAACTGCCACAAAGAAGCAAGATCCAGCGTAAGACAATGAAAGAAAAATAGTAATCCCAGTTTGTTTGTTTTTCCCTTTAGCGTGTAAGTTATGGTTTCTAATCTTTGAATTTAGGTTCTGTAGCCTTTGTGTAAAATATAGGAATGGTATATACGAGTTTGGCAGATGGATCTATTTTGGCTTGAAAATTTTCTTTGATTCAACAGGAAATAAGCCAGTGTTTACAAAGCCTAGTGAAAAGTCATGTTTATTTATCTTTGAACAGTTGGTTTGGTCCTCTGTGGCATAGCAGGTTCAAATATAATGCTTGAAGCACTCACATGTCAGAAGATGATAGACTATCTCAGATTTTAAGCAAAAATTGAGGAGCAAAGTATTTTATATGGATGTTTCCAGCCTGGAAGACAGCCTTACCCCAAACTGAATTAATTTCCTGTGTTTATGTTCTTTATTGGGTATATTTTTAAGGCATTGGAGGAAATAAGGCAAGTAGGACACTACAGAATTCTGAGGTGAAGTTGGAAATATATTGTGGGAGGCAGATTAAAAATGTAATAAAGAACTTACCTAAATATTTCGTTCTTGGTTGTTATTTCTGTTTCTTGACATTGTTTACAGCAAAGGGAAGTACACTGGAAAGGTTACGTGGAAAAACAGGCATGTTATCCAGATCATGAATAAACTTCTCTAGGGTTGTACATCACACTCCCAACCAGACAAGTCTAGATTAAGGACTACAGAATAATTTGAAATGCTTCAATTTTTCAAACCTTATTCAAAGTTGGACAAGACTTTACTGTTTATACATTCCTAATACCCCAAATTTGGAAAAGAGATGCTTTTAAGGCAAACTAGAACAGGTAAATGAGCACTCCTCTAGTATCTGACTATGTTACTGCACAAAGAGATAGCTCCTGATCTCAACTGTGCCAACCGTCTGTGTAGCCTGGCTGACAATCTACACAACAGAATGTGGGCATTACTCACTTTATTCATGATGTCTAACTCACAGCGAAGTCGTTGAATAGCACTACCAATTTTAAGGAGCTGAATTCTCAATACATCATCAATAGGAAGACAAGCAGCTACTCTGTAAGAAAAGTCTTAAAAGACATGTGAGGTTTGCAGGCTTTAAACTTAGGAACATTTATAGCTCTTTATATCTCAGTTATTTTCCTTTAAGTCAAACATAAACCTGGACGAAACTGACAAATAGAGGTCACATTTAAAGCTAAGTCCTGGAGCCAGCTTTACTTGTAAAGGCTCTATAAGGAACAGAAGTGTCTACATGACGGCCACTTCTGCAATTCAACTTAAGTTAGAAAATTTAAAAATTATGAAGATTCTGTTGCCCCTTAAATATTAATTTCTTTAAAATGTTCTTCAAAGTGAAAGAAATGCAAATGCCAGTTTAGAATTAGAAGGTCAGTTTAAACTGATTAATATTAAAGGATTCCTGCCCCCGCCCCCAACAACATGCCAGAGACTGCAATACTTTCCATACCTATTGGATTTGCAGGAAGAGAGTCATCTTTGAGATTTTCATCCCATTCACGTAGCTGTTTCTTAATTCTATCCATTAAAGTTTCCTGGTTTAAAATAAAAATAGCCACAATAGGATTCACCCCTTTAAAAATAGTACTAAATCCAAGACTAGGTAAAATGACTGTATTTTAAAGGTGAAACTGGTTGAATCTAACTCCTTTCACAAGTGCAGTTTCCCAGACTTCTTGCCCTTAGGCTGTCTATCCTGAGGACTGCAATTTTAAATGCCTCTGGATGCTCCTCTAGGCTGCTGTTTACACTGCCCCCACCTCCCTTCTAACTTTTCTCAAGCCCTTTTCTGGCTTAGTAAATGGAGGTATGCTATAACATGCTGCCTACATACTGTACTTGACAGCCAGTCTTTATAGAAAAGTGCTATCTTTTTCCAGGCATTAACAGACTTTCACAACGCATATGTGTATCTTTGTGAGGGCAGAGGTTAACTGCATTTTTCCTTTAGTGGTATGAACATCATTCGTGCTTAAATTACTTATTTAATTTTTCTAGTTCTTTAGATTTCTTGGCAGGGATTCCCTAATAAATACATTTGTTTAATGCTTGCTATGTGCAATAGCTACTATTACACCATCTGCCCCAAACCACAGAGTAACTGTTAAGCACTGGGCTTTGAGAGTAGTCTTTTTGTTCCAAATCAAGATCCTTTAAAAGCCATCCTAGTGTTCTCTTAGTGATTCTGTAAGCAGTGACAGCACACTCTTGTAGCTGACAGCACAAGCTGGTGTAGATGCATGTTAGCTAATATGCAAATGATGCAGAAATAAATAGTAATATACTTGTTTGAAAATAAGTATTGTGGTGTAAGAATCCTTATAGTGTGACTTCCACATGACTCTTCATAATTTCCATAACCAAAAATGTGCCCTGTTTTGTTAAGTTATATTGTAGTAGGCCTATAAAAATTCTAATAGACAAATTCCAGTAACATCTGTCTATTTTTACTTTAAGTATAATAAATTACACCACATGCTGAAGTAACATGCAAGTTTCAGGCAAGATACTTACGGCGTCATATAATGAATACAGCCAGCGAGGCCATGAAGTCAGATTTGCACAGTGAAACTTTCTCTGAAACAAAAAGTGCCATTTAATGAAATTTCAAGGAAAAGATTCTAATACTACAAATAGTAATGTGTGAAAATGATTAGTCCTAAAAAAAATTCCTAATTTAAAAAAGATAATTACCAACAAATTACCTGAAATGCATTCATAGTCTCATCGTAGGTGATTATCTGAAATATTTGACAATTACACGTTTATGCCTTTTAGATATGTACTGGATCTGGAATTCTTATTCTTACAGAGATGCAGAAAGTTTGAACACCTTTAATGACAAGGTGACAGTCTGAGAAATGCTACTCACAAAATGCACTCAACACTACCCAGGTGGTGTAACTACACACCTAAGCTAAATGGCACAGCCTACTGCTCCTAGACTACAAGCTCACACAGCATATTGCAGTACTGAGTATGCTAGGCAACTAAAACACAATGGTAAGGACCTAGGTACTACAAACTATGTTTTAACAAGTATAAAATAGGAAATGTTATGCCAATATGGGGCATTTACCATGGGTGGGTTATGCAGAACTATTAATTGTTCTGGCCAGGTCAGTGGTTGGGAAGGAGTAAGACCTAGGCTTACTGCCTGAATATTGCTAAGAGTATGTGTAATATATATTTAAATATACAAAGTATTTTCTTCAGTAATTTTGCCCAAGAAAAATTCAACTAGAAGGCTTAGAGGTGTATTTCAAGGGGACACGATTCTTGTTTGCAAATATTTTAGGAACTACCACATGGTAGAGACAGATTTTTTTGAAGCACCTGTGGGCTACAGCTCAAACTAGATACTTGAAAGAAAAAAACATTTAGATTGGTACTGATGTTTTATTTCAGGCTACCTGAAAATGGTCTGGACGGTTTCATATAAACGCTTAGCTTAGGAGTCTAGCCTAATGGGCCGGAGCGAAAGACTTAAGTCCTCTCTAGGAAGTTGTCCGTTAGCTCTAAGACCATGGACCTTAGGCCAAGAGTTACTGCCACAGTTCAATTAGAGTTTGAAAATGTGCTACCAATAACAGATGACTGACCAGTAATTACCATGAAAATCATAAATACTATGGCAAGAACTTCACATTCTATTAGAATAGCACATGGCCACTAGAAGTATCTCCATTTCAAACCTAAGTAAATTACAAGCATAGGATGTCACAGATTTGGTAGTGGCAAGTAGCTAGGATTTAACCATTACTCAGTGTGTTGATCATTTTTATGTATTTAGGATATTATGCATCTATAATATAACTAACGTAACAAAAAAGTAAAATCACAGCCCATGAGGCTTATACTTGTGGGGAAGAAGTCTGCTTACTAAAACTAAGAAATTCTTTGAAAAAATAAGAACCCAAGAAAAAGTTTCCGTTTAGGTGGCTGACACATGTCTGACTAAATAGTAGAACATTTTTCACGTTAGGATGATTACTTCTGTAGCATGCTGCATTATGAAGTGTAGTGCAAAGGTGTAATTTGAGCAGAAGATAAATGACATGTTAACAGTGACAGGAATGCATTGACTGATCCCATCCTTTTTCATAGCCCTGACCTAAAAGCAAACTAGTGTCTCCATTCCCTTTGGAAAAAAAGGACTTCTAAAAATATTTATACTGGTTATTATTCTGAAAAACTCTATTCCACGTACAAAGAAATGTGTTGAATATGCTTTTAACAGTAGGCACAACACCTGAAGGGAGCAGAACTAGTTCTTACAGAGCAACTGCCCAAACTCAGCACTCATTCATGAGTCCCTCGACTTAAAGGCACAGTGAGTGGCCCCTCTTTTGTGTGCGTGCTGTTGATCACTTCCAGCAGCTCACAGGCTTACTTTGTAAAGGGGTAACCCTTTAATTAAGTCATAATACTAGCCAGAACACTTAGGCATGTAAAGGGGCTAAGGACTGATTCTCCATAGAAGTTGCAGTTGTTCAAGGAACAGAGTTTACTGATCATAGCATGCAGAAAGGCCCTTAAATGAAACTCCAAGAATTTTTAAGAATTGTGAAAAGCCAATTAGAGTTGCAAAGAAACTGACAGGATAACGGGGAAAAAAGAAGCTAAAAGAAATCATTTCAGTGACTTCCTTTACAAGGGCTCAGAGATACTGTTTGTTTGATATCCTAATACAGTGAGCAAAGTAAGTGATCACTACGGAGAATCAGTCCTTATTTATTTAAATAAATTGGATATTGACAGTTTTGCTTTTCTTTCATTCATCAAATTTCTCTTGGCAGTGAGAGCTGGTAGGATCTTTACTCTTCTAGTGGTAGGTATAAAACTACATGTGCATAGTCTGTGTGCAAGGGGAAAGCATCAAAGTGTTTTTGTGTCAGTAGCTGACTACACAGGGTCTAACATGTCTGAGAAAGTTTCACTAAAAAGGAGCAGTGATATGGCTAGAGGCCCTGTTTGTTCTCACAGTGTTTATAAACCTGAGAATTGCTACAACAGTACAGTGCATATAGGCAATAACAGAAGAAGTAAAAGAAAACTAATGTGCGGTGGCCATTCAGATCACTGTGACGAAAAGCAAACTCTCAGAAACTGTTAATGGGACAAAGATGAGCCATCTGGAAAGTGACATTTATAAGAGGATAAACATGGACTTGTGTTTACATGGGATCCACTTCCATGAGAAAACTGTGTTCGTACCCTTCCTTAGGAAGTTACTAGTTATAATTTAGAATATTAAGGCAATGTAATAAAATATAATTACATAAAGATAAAAACTCGCCAGCTATGGTGGCACATGTCTTTAATCCCAGCACTTGGGAGGCAGAAGCAGGCAGATCTTGGTGAGTTAGAGGCCAGCCTGGTCTACAAAGTGAGTCCGGGACAGCTAAGGCTACACAGAGAAACCCTGTCTCCAAAAAAAAAAAAAAAAAAAAAAAAAAAAAAAATCAAAACAAAACCCAAAAAACAAAAACAAAAACAATACAAAAGCTCCGTGTAATAGCACACCAAAACCAAAACCAGCTGATGAGTAACTGGAGGAAATGATTGTGATTACAAAGATGATAAAGATCAAGAGTTACTGGAAGCCAGTGAGCCAGTAAGGGGAAAAGAAAAATATGCACAGAAACTTGACAAACATACAAGCCCCTTAAAATGCTAAAAGTAATTATGCAAGTTAAGTTAAAATTAAATCCATAGGGTACACGTCTCAGATCAACAAGCGTGGTTGTGTACTATGACACCACAGAAACAAGGAATACCAACAGGTACGAGCCTCCTTTAAAAGGGGCTGTGAACATGAAACTACAAGCCTCGTTGTCACTTCCCCTCACTCTCAGCGTTGATCATGTGTGCAAAAGGAATCTGTATTTTAGTGCAGTTGCCAAGGACGGCTGGTTATAGTGTAAGCACACAGTAGCTTGCTGTACGTTTAAGCGGGAATGATGCTGCGTCTATCAAAGGATAAAGAAATGTTTCCCATAAGCCACCATTAACAAAGAGAAGGCCAACAGTAGTGGATATCCTTTTGCATAATGTACAAGAAAAATGAAAATTCCTATCTTTATAAACTCTAGATGACTGCAACTCAGCCTGGGAGAGCATGCTTGAGGGCCATGCCTTTGTAAGTTAGCGCTCATTTCTGCCCTGCTCCACACGTCGCTTAGGAACACCATGTCTTGTTTATTTAGCACAGGCAGGAATGATGAGCATCCAACACTACTACATTTACTTTGTATTTCAGTCAGTTCTTCTAATTAACAAATCAAGCTTTATATATGGATAGGCTGACAGTTTGGACAAAAAAGAAATTCAAGTTTGTCATCTGAGACAATCTCTTCCAATAATTCCACTAAGTTTAGAAAGGTGCCATAATGTTAAAACAAAACAAACAAAAAACAAACAAACAAACAAAAAAACACCAGGAACTAAAGCCTCTAGTGTAAATGGGTTTCACATGTTTCTCAATGAACTTGGCTAACACATTACCCTTCTCAGCATCTAGTAGGGTGAGTGTGTGTTGTGTCTATCACATCTGTACTGCTACGGTCAGAACGGGACATTGCACAGAACACTTCAGGAAGCTGCAACACTATTTGATGTGATCTGGGAGTAGTTTATAGATGCTCAAGGTTAACTAAATGTATCCCAGGAAGACCATATTCTCCAGGATCCTTTATCTTTCCCACCACAAGTATGACAGCTACCTTCAAATCATGCTAGAAGTCTCCCAATTCTGCCGTCTTAGTTACTACTCAGCCACAGAAGGGCACATCCTGTATGCTTTACTTTGTGATGGAATGTAAAAGTGAGTGGGAATAAATTCCATGAAAGGACTTAACTGACTTCAGGTCTGTCTAAATGCAATACATGCTCATTTTCAAAGTAATCAACTGTCCACCTACAAGTACAGTATGCAGACGTCACAGGAAGTACTGACCAGCCATCCCTGCATTACTTTCCTGTTTTGGAGTTTATATTTTGTTATGCATAGAATGGGTCTAAAAGGAGTAACATAGTTTACAAATCACCTGGGTACAATATACATTTGCTAACACCATTTTAAAATTTTTTACTTTTGGATCTGAACAAGGAAATCATTGAAACAATGTGAAAAATAAAGAGGCTGATAGCTGCAGCTGCTGCTGCTGCTGCTGCTGCTGCTGCTGCTGCTGCTACTGCTTTTACTTTCTCCCTTCAAGCCTCCTGTGCCTGCCCCATTCATCCCCGACTCCCTTCTGATGAGGCCCTGGCCACTCTTCTGACAACCAGCGAGGGCTACTGAGGGTAGGGCTAGAGTGACAGAAGACCACTCAGGAATGTTCGGTTTCTGTCCCCAGACAAGCAGGGACTAGTCCTTGGTCATTAGCCAGTGAGCAATCTAGTTGCAAAGGAAAAGATCCAGAATCCAATGTAAATATGCTGAGGTACTTTCACCATACAATATGAAGAATTTAACCAATAAGTAACCACAAAAGTTTAACTTTACAAGCTGTATTATTTGCTTAACTGAAGTTCAGGTTTAGAATTTCAAGGTCCTAGCAGGGCACAGTGGTGCATGCCTGTAATCCCAGCAAGGGGGAAGTGGGAGGCAGACACAGGCAGATCACTGAGTTCGAGGCCAGCCTGGTCTACATAGCCGAGTACAGGGCACCCAAGGCTACACATAGAAACCGTATCTCAAAAAACAAAAACAAAACAAACAAACAAACAAAAAAAAAAAGAAAAAAAGAAAAAAAAAGAAAAGAAAGAAAGAAAAAAGGAATTTCAAGGTCCTGTAGGCAGGACAGGATTTCCTATACAGGACTGATAAATCAGTTATTAACAACAGTCCCATCCTACACTTACAACTTTTCAAAGAGGAGTTACTTTAGAAAATAGAGGATTTCCATTACCATCCAAGTATGAATTATAAATCTCAGTAAGTCCTGCTGAAAAAGTGTCCAGTCATTGAAATGGACAACTAACTATGTGTGGGCATGACATGTAGGGAGCAAGAATCTTGATGCGATTGATTTTCCACATAATCACTTCACTAGTAAACAGATCACAATAAGCATTAATTAGCTTAATTTAAAAAGAAAAGTAAAAGAAAGCACAATAGAGATATTTGACATACTTATTCTAAGAATTATGCTCAAAATCATCATGAACAAAATTCCCCACTGTTGTATTGATAAGTAAGGATGGATATATGGAAAATCTCTCTACCCAGTTTAGAAAAGAAAGTACTATATAGGTGAGACTAAAGTTGCCTGCAACTTAGGGTAGTAACAATAATGTCAAAGCTTCCAAAATATTACTTTCATTATTCTTTTTGCATTTAATTATACGTTTTAGAAACACTAACTAAAGCATACTGTACTATTCATGAATGGCTTACAGAATAAGAAAACAAGAAAAACTGTATACCCTAACAGTTATGAGACCATCAAACACCTGCTCTGCCCAAAATTCTCTAAAGCTAAAGCCTTCCATAAGAACACTAAATGTGGTAGATCAGTGAAAAGAAAACGAGACTGTCACAAGAAATATATACTAATTCACATCAATTCAGGGTACTGGTGCTATTTACATCAAAGTGTAACCTTCCCTACTCTAACTTAACAAATATGGCAACGATTCACAGGATTTTTATGTTTACAATGGAAGTAAATACCAAACCCCACAATTTATTCTAAACTTAGAAATTAGTACATTTCTTGGTTTTGGGGGAGATTGTAAATCGAGGAAGCGTGTTTTGTACCTAACGCTGTATTTACATGTACACCTACAAGGAGGTCCTAAGTCACCAATGAGGCAGAACAGCTTTTACTTTTGTCCTAAGAGGAGAACTTATTTAGTAAAAGAAACACGTAAGAAGTAATGCATACTTGCATACAAGCATACTTGGCTTTCCTCAGTGCTGGGCATCAAATGCTAGGCAAGACCTCAACCACTGACCTACATTCCCAGCACCAAACAAGCAAGTCAATTTCTGTGTGACCAGCAGCAGCATGCTGAAAAACAACGACAAAAAAGCTTTCCTCTGAAAAGTCAAAGGACAGCATTCTTCTGCCACTGAATGCCAGCCCAAACAAATTTGTCCCTTCTTCAATGCAGCATTTAACTCACAAGCCAAATATGTGATCAGAGTTTTCTAAGGTTCCCAAGGAAACTAAGAACCACAGGCCATTAATACATGCAAGATAAGCATAATATCAAGAGAGCCTTACAAGTGTGACATTGCACTACTATTGTCAGCTACTTTTCATAACTGCTGGTGAATTGTTTTTAAATCCATCTATGATCAAGTGAGCTACAGTGTCTAGAAAATATCATGACAGTTGTGACTGTTTTTAAAAACAATCTGTCTAGAGTTTAGAAGTCACATAAGAAATTAGCGTCTCACCTTCTGGTATTTCTGCCACCATTTACATGAATACTGGTCTTCCCAAGACATAGGTTTTGAAGGAAATATCTGGCACTTATTAAGTGATTCTAACTGAACTGCAGACATGGTTGACGGCAACACACACTCTGGCAAAATTTGCACTTTAGCTTGCTGGATTCTAAAATAAAGAGAATCAAGTATGTTGTTCATTTTTAAGATACACTAAGTTAATAAATTTCTCGACAAAGGATAATTTTAAATATCAAGATTTCCCCCATTTCCCCCTTTTAAGCAAATTGACCAAATGCTACATACATACATATTCACACATACAAGAAATTCTCAAAACAATTTTAATAAATCTTAGTATATAATATACAAGATAATTTAGATGTAAATTAGTCTCACTTATAGAATCAAAAGACTATACATTTCAGATAAATACAAACAAAGCAAAATTTATTTAAGAAACCAGCATAAAGGCTACAGACTGTCATGGCTCATCTAACATCTTTTTGTTTTATGACTTATTTACTATTATGTATACAATGCTCTGCCTATGTGTACACCTGCAGGCCAGAAGAGGGCATCAGATCTCAGTCTAGATGGTTGCGAGCCACCATGTGGTTGCTGGGAATTGAACTCAGGACCTCAGGGAGAACAGTTAGTGCTCTTAACTGCTGAGCCATCTCTCCAGCACCCCCCCCCCCCAATCTAACTTCTTAGATAATACAACTCTCCATCCCTAATCTCTAGGCTGTGGGCCTAACACACTTTGTCATTAATATCCAAGAAGCAAAACCAGGTAGACAAAGAATGGAAAAAGCACACACTAATGTACTTTGGACAGCATTACCCACTTGTCTATCTGTCTCTCTGTTCCTAAACAAAAATTCATTGTACCAAAGACACTGTGACCCAATGTCTTCTATATCATACCAGGCCTTTGCAGCACCAGCTTTTAAAACTGGAGAGGAAGTGAGCCTTCACAGTCTCTGTTCAACATGCCCGCAGCACTCGCCTGTGCGTTCGTTCTCCCTAACATGCTTATGGCAGGTACTTTATGATTATAACAACGTGATTTTATAACAAAGGCTGTAGAAGCATGTGAAACTGAGGAAAGTCTGACCAATTTAGGGTCTGCACTCACACTGACTAGTGCGTCCTTTGTAGTGCCTGTAACAGGAACTGCGAGTGTGGAAGGGCGATGTGTAACAAGAACTGCGAGTGTGGAAGGGCGATGTGTAACAGGAACTGCGAGTGTAGAAGGGCGATGTGTAACAGGAACTGCGAGTGTGGAAGGGCGATGTGTAACAGGAACTGCGAGTGTGGAAGGGTGATGTGTAAACAAACATCACCAGTGGCCCTCTACATCCTAAAGGATCTGCAAATGTAGTTCCAAGAAAACAGCTTGTCTCTCCAAAACCCAAAATGTTGCCCTATTTTAAATTTCAGCTAAAATGTTTGTCCAATATAGTTCAAACTTATTTGACTAAAAATTACTTATCTCAGCTGAGAAAGATAAGAAATCCCAGCCAGATGTTAATTTCTCTTTTACTTCTGAACAGTCCTACACTGAGTCAAATACCCCACTGTATTACTTTTTAAAAAACTATGTATTTAAAAAACCGACTTTTAACAGGAAGGTTAGAAGGTGACAGTATGCTTATCAAGTGTCATTTAGGTTAAAAAACAAAAACAAAAATTGAATCTTAAACTACAGATTTCATTGGGTTAAGTTCCCAATATGCTAAGGCGAACTTCTGGTCGACAGCTAGGTTGGGAGTCAGATTGTGGAACACACCAGCTGGTTCTTATTTACTTATATGACTTTGGGCAAGCAAACTCTTTGGTACTCAGCCTACTCCTTTGCAAAAAGTAGGGATGGCCATGGACCATCTTCATGGTTTCACTTGATCATTTTAAGTGACTGGTTTTAGGACTAGGGTGGAAGTGGAGGCAAAGAAATCTTATTCCACAGAGGGCTTTTAAGCCGAGACACATCTTTTTGAGAGGCTTTAATATATAATCGTCTATAGAATACAAGAAAGAATATTCCTTTTCAAGGCCTGTCCACCTGTTAGTGTGATGTCAATCTTTACTAGGTCAAGAAACATGATTTTCTTGGCCTACTTTCTGACAGTGACTACTTACAGTTTATGTTTTAGAGTTTTACACAACTAATTATTGAAGTCACATACAGAAACACACTATCTCCCAAGTCAATTCCTTTTGTAGGTTTTAGAAAGTAATAGTCAGAGGTTAAAAGCACTGACTGCTCTCCCAGAGGTCCTGCGTTCAATTCCCAGCAACCGCATGGTGGCTCACAGCCATCTATAATGAGATCTGATGCCCTCTTCTGGCATGGAGGAGAATGTGCAGGCAGAGCACTGTATACATAGTAATAAATAAATAAATCTTAAAAAAAAAAAAGTAATACTCAAAGATAAGCTGTATCAAGATGTATACAGGGATTAAAAACTGTTAGTGTCACAGTAACAAAACAAGCAGCCAACTACTGCAATACAGGCCGCAGACCACTCCTGTACTCATTCATGCAACGCTGTCCCAAATGGAGACTACAAAAGCTTCAGGCACTTCTCCGGCAGCATGCCTACCGAGGGACTCAGGCACAGAACCTTACAAAGGTTTTCAGTTTGTATCATAAAATTTCCTAGGGAAGACCTGGAGAAAACCAAGCCCGTCACTGCCTAGACACCCCACCTAATATCCACATGGTTTCTCGTCCCAAAATTCTGCCTGACTCTTACAGTTTTGTGACCTAATATTTACAGTTGCTTACAATATGAATGTAACAGACAACAAATCTGTCCTCATGCAGCTCACATTCTTATTCATTCCTAAAATCTTCAAACCTTCCTGTGCTCAAATGCTACACGCAATAAAGAAGTCAGACCGAATTTTGAATTCTGGCCATAGACCAGTGAACGGTTCCCCAGAAACAGGTAGAACCCAGAGGCTGTCCCCTATATATTACAGGTGCTTCCTGTGTGCCAGAGACAAGACAAATGCTTGCTTTATTAATTTCCTGTTTTAGAAGGATGGGTTAAGTTAGCAGAGTCTAATGGGAAAAGGATAAACACACAATATTTCCCGATCCTATGAAAAGCTGTGTTAACTGCACTGCTCTCCCCAGGGAACTTCTGAACTTCACACATGCAGAGACAACAGCCATTTCTTCACCACTCACTTAAAAGACACCGAGGGATGCTATAAACCTCACACTACAAACAGCCACACTCCTCTATGGTACAGCTCAGGTGTAGCTGTTGGAAAGTATACTACTCAGTGTGGCTTTCAAGCAGCTCACAACGCTGCCAGTGGCACACCTGTCCTGGTGAGCACACTGGGCAGAGTTTTTGCTTTCTACTCTGCTGCAGAGCTCTGCATCTCCAAAAAAGCCTTGTCCCCAGGTGGCACTACCTTTTGGGTTTATATTACTGTTCTCAAACCTGGAGAGATATTACAATAACCTAGAAATAATTTCTAAAAATGCTGCAGCCTTACTGCACATTAAGTCACAGTCAGCTGGGAGATAAGGCTAAAACTGAAGCCTCTACAGTTTTACACTTGACAGGTAACTCTGCCTAACATCAAGGTTGGAAACCATAGGCTTTCACCTTAGAAGGCAAAGAGAACAACTAATGCAATTATAAAACAGCAGGGATCAGCAGTTAGTAAATCACCATAGGAGGTCCCCCTCAGTCAACAGTCATGGGGAGGGGAGTAGGCGGAAAGCAGGAGGGAGGGAGGAATGGGAGGATAGGATGGCATAACAATTGAGATGTAATATGAATAAATTAATAAAATATTTTTTAAAAAGGGTTCATCTCCCTGTAAGATGTTCAAAGTTTCTTACCCATCTGACTGTGTTCGAAGTTCAAGGACCTTGAACCTCTGGCGTCCAATTGCTTTCACTTTCACTACTTCAATTCCAAACTCCTGCTCTTCTCGATAAGCATATATCTCTGCCGTTGTCCCAAACTGTGCTTCCCTTTCTTGGACATTACTTCCAAGACAAAAATTTACAGGGAAAGTTTTCAGCCTTGGCTTTTAAATATGCAAAACTGGTAAAAAGCAATACGATGGGGAAACAGTGTGACAATTTACAGCAGACAACCCTCACAGTAAAGCTAACACACAAGGCTCCAGAAGGCAAATAGTGCATTTCAGAATAAGGGTAGATTTTTAAGATCCACTGAAATAACCTACAGCTTTCACTTTGTGAGATAATGATGGTTGCTGCAAGTTAGCAGCGTGTGTGCGTGTGTGTGTGTGTGTGTGTGTGTGTGTGTGTGTGTGTGTAACAGGAGGCTTCCTGTTTCCATTTCCTGCCTCCACCACATGTTTCCCTCATTTGCCATAGGCTACTTGAAGAACAGCTTCAGTTTGCCATGGTTATGTATTGGTACAACTCATGAATTTTGAAAGGGAGTAGTAACCTCTCGATGAAAATATAAAAGCCTAGCTATCTGACAGTTTTGAACTCAGATTCCAGGCAGGTTTTCCATTAAACGAGTGAAAGTTTTTCAAGAGCCAGACACAGCTAAATTGTGAAAGTAAATGTTTGACTTACAAAGTGATGAAAATACTATTAGATACCCCAGTTTGTACTTTCAAACACCTACCTACCCAATCTCGTACCTGTATGCAAGAACGGCAAAGGTTCGGTCTTTCTGAATTAAATTCCGCACCATACTGACTTCTTGCGGGTGAGAAAGCTGCAGTGGCAATGTCTGCCCAGGAATCAGGATCATCATCACTTGAGGAAGGACTGGAATCATCTGACAGCTGTCATCGTCATGCAGAGTCCTACCATGAAACTCTTCCATATCCGCTCCCAGATACTATTCAAGGACAAACAAAGAGTCAAAACAGACGTCTAATACATCTCAACAGATTATGAAGAAAGCCGAGTAAGAGCACTACTCAGATAGAGCACATGTGTTTATTTATATAAACTTGGTTAAGTAAGCACATCTCTGTTAAACTCTAAATTTTGATCTATTATTTCCTAGAACTCCCAATTTTTATGAAAAATCAGTATTTTGTAGTTAAAATTATTTTAACACCCCTCCCGCCTGTGTCCAAATATGACAACCAATATGACAGAATATAATTACGTAGGATACCACCTTACATCTCAGCACTGCTGAGAATACATACCAACAACTTAATGGCCCAGTGACTAGAACCATTCAGAGGAGGATAATTCCTCAAAGTGTCACACCCAGGATAAGTTAAAAAATTAAAGTTGTATGTTTACATATTAGAAAATAGTCAAGAATCACAGGAGGATATAGTGTTACATTGCTTAGATTATTAAAGTTGCATGCGTGTGCACTTCAAAATAACAGCCTGTCCTCATCCACAAGTTCTAGAGTCGGATAAAATGCAGGAGTCCTTTAGTCAGCCACTTGCATTTAGGAAATGCCAGCACAGTTAAAGGTCCATCGATTGTATTAATTCAGGGACTAAATTACATACTGTATGTGAGGTTGGCAGACTGGTGTCAAAATTTATGATATTTGGTTTTCTGGCTTCTTTACTATCTTGGTCTTCAACTTCCATTTCAATTTCATCTTCTTCATCTTCACTCTCTGCTGAAGCAGAATAATAGCAGAAAAAAATGAGATACATTAAAAAAAAAAAAAAAAGGCAACTCTGTTCCCATTTACACAGCCCACCTCAAGGAAAGGTACTCTGTACAATGGAGCCTGAGTCTCCTGCTCCTTCTGCAGCGACAATGCTTTCCCTTTTTTCCCCCCTCTGTTTTTAGTAATTATTTTACAAGAATGTCTGAAAAATGGAATTCTAATATGCCAAGAGTTATCTTCCTCTACATTTAGGACGGTATATTCATCTGGTATTCTTGTCACAACTAAGTCATCAATATTGGCACATTACTATTAACTAAATTCTTTATTTTATTTGGATTTCCTTAGATTTTTAGCTAATCTCCATTTTCTGTTCTAGACTCCCCTTCAGGACACCACATTCTAGTTAGGTGTCATGGTTCTTCTGCTGCCTCTGACAGGCTGGTTGCTCTGTTTGCCTCATCAGGTGCCTTCCACAGTGTCCCTCCATGGGGCTCAGGTGGGTGTAGCCGGCAGGCCTCTGCTGAGGACAGTGCTGTTTCCTCACCTCACATCAAGGGAACATACAATCAACCTGACCTCGGGGTTCATGGTCCCCTTCATCATCTGGCCAGAAATGGTCACCAGGTTCCTTCACTATAAAATTCCCATCTCCCTCCTTTCACACTGTAGAAAGCAGCACACTAGGTCCCGCCTTACAAAGGAAATAGCTCAACTATGCCATTCTCCTGTGTGGACGATGATTTTTGTCTTCTCCATAACTACTAATTAATTCCAACACCTTACACAATAAATTCCAATTCACTAAAGCTTGGCTTCTTCATCTGAAAAAAAAAAAGCAAGGCTTATACAAGATAATCTCTGAGGTTCTTTCAGACTTTAGCTTTAAATTTTCTGTGAGAAAGAAAGCAAAGAAGAAATAAGCAGGCAAGAAAGATGTGTTAAAGTGGAAATAGACAGCATAAAACCTGGCAGAGGGCACTGCTTTGCCAGTGACTACTTTCCCAGCTATCACATCATATTTACAAATGAATGTTTGTAATTATTTTCATAAAACACTGCTTTGTTATTTTAAAGTTAAAAGAGATATCTTATTAAAGCTAAGCTGATCCACTTTAAAACTAGATGCTACCAAAGGCAGAGATGAAAGTCTGGAAAACCAAAACAAATCACTACTTTATAGAGGTGTTATTTTATCAAGTAGGAGTTGTCCTTTTCCTGCCAACTATGGGTAATTTCCCACTCCAAGAGTGATTTTTTTTTCCCTTGTGATATTTGGAACTGTCTGAAGATATTTTTGACTGTCACAACTATAAAAATCCCAGGTAATCCAGGCATACTGCTAAACAAACTGTACTGCTGAGGGTGCACCTTACAACATGAGATTCTCCAGCCTGAAATGTTGACAGTTTCAAGGTTGGACGACATTGGTCTAAACTAAGAATTAAACCCCACTACATCTCACTTCTGTTCATATATTTTTAAATGCCTCCATAAAACTTTGAAATACGTAAGGTTTCATTACAAATTGGTCAGCTTTTCAATTGTGGAAATTATTCAAGCCATCTGTAAGTAGGTTTCTAACAGAAAATATCTTTTTTCTTTTTACAGTAAGGTAAATGCCTGGAACTTTATTTTTACTAAAAATTCCTAGCTATAAGGCTCTGTCAAAGAGAATTACAGAATTATTTCAAGTTGCATCTGATAATTGATGTTCAACACAACAAGAACATGTTTTCTTGACAAAAAGGATAAGACAAAACTAAAATGATAAGAAAATCATTCTGAATTTAATTGGTTTTTCATGCACAACTCTGAGAATCTAGATTTCGCAGGGCATTTGGAGACGCCCATTCTCTTTTCTACTACAGTAAGTGTAAAATATCTGCTATTAGCTCAAGGGCTGAAGCTATATAAAAGTTACATTTGAAATTTTTTACTTTTATTCTTTAAAAGAATTTGTTACTTTATGGTGGCCATTCTCATAAACAAGGCCAAAACCCACCTCTCCCATGTGGCTATGTCTATCTTTGAGCATTCAATTTGTCTAGTACAGACTCTTCACACCTAAAATATTAAGCAATTCCCTTAGCACTTAAAGATGATCACTTTTGAAAGCAACTTACACTACATGGGTTCAGGGGACAAGCCAAAGTTTCTCCAGAAATAAAACCATTATTTGGGAAACCATTACTCTCCATCTACAACATCTGTGAGCCTCTTACCTCTACTATTTTAAATTGAGAAAACACACAGACTTTTCAGAGCTTTGATGACTCACACAGGCCAACATGTGCATCCTCTGTGTTCGCCACCCCTCTCCCTAAATCTCTGGTACACTCAGAGTGGAGCTGATGTCTCTGAAATCTCTTGTGCTGAAAGATGCTTTTATGAGCTTCAGAGAGTACAGCTGCACAAGCAACCAGTGACTTACAGAAAAGGTGCCTTCTATGCACGGCATCCAGCACATTTCTCCTTCAGTCTACAGTACTACAAGGAACGGATTCATACCCGAGCACAGCTTTATCAAGGCAACTAACTGAAACCTGAAGTTATTTCTTCACTCCTCACAAAAAAAAAAAAAAAGTCCTAACTCAGATGACTTACAGATGCAAGTAAGTTTTCAACAACTTAGAACTAACCTAGTCTGCAATCATATCCCTATCACAAGATTTTCAAGTTCTCTAAGCCCAGAATAACCCCCACCACTGAAGAATCACAAAAGCAGCTGGAGACACAGCTCAGAGGATTTGGGAGTCCCTGGTATCCAATCTGCCATCACAAAGAATCAAACACAAACCCAAAACACCTGAGCAGTACTTGTTTATAGGCCCCCCCAAATGAACTGCACCTGAGATTATAATCATATACTGAATTATTCTCAAATACTGGGAATTAGCCTTACTTCAACTGTGAACCTCCTAAAAGTAGAATGGTGTGCATGGTGACTGTTTTCATACAAGCAAAGGCTAACACACTGCATGCCTTATAAAGAAAAGAATCAGAATAGTCTGTGTTGTCTACAGCATTCTAAGAAGAGTATGTACCACCAGTTCCTGTCCTTTTAGTATACAATGTATGCTAAATGTAAGTAAGTTGTCATAAAGCATACAGGTATTAAGTAAAAAGGAAAGAGAAATCGGTAATACCATTCTCTCGAGTATCTTAAAAGGATATTATTTGTAAACCTGAGAAAAACCATCAAATTCTGCCTCCAGAGAGAGATAGTTAAGAGATACCAGCTGTGGTGCCAGACCAGCACACCGCGAGCGAACCCCTGTGTGACCTTCCATGTCACTGAATTGAACACATTTAACAATACGTCCATACGTCTCTCCTCTATAAGCAAAGTTCTGACCATGTGACAGGTGTTAACAGTCAAAGGAGAAATGCATGCAAAGCTTTTACTTCGGGGCGCGTGACGTTCAAGTGCCTAGTAAATATTAGCTGTCAGTCTTAATTAAAAGACAGACATGCAGGAAAAGTAACGGCTACTAATGTGACCCAGTTCCCGATGTGGCCTGGTCCTAGAGCATTTTCACGGAGGCCTGCTAGGGAGAAAGATGGAAAGAAACGGGACCCAGCTCTGGGAAACGAAAAGTCCCTCGTCGCAACCATCCCCCACAGCCCAGGAGACAGAGGAAAGCACTGGGCAGAGGAGGGCGAGGCTCGCGAGAAGCTTCCCAACTCTCCGGGGCGCCTGGGTTGCTGTCCACGTCCTCCCTGTGGGCTCAGCCCGGGGCCCCGCTCTCCACCCGTGGCCAGGAGCGGGTCCCGGAGATTACCAGGCAGGAGCGGCAGGTGGTTGCCCATGTTGTGCGCAGCGTCCTGATGATCTCCTTCGCCGGCCATGTCTGTTTACCCGCAAAGGAGTTTGGGACAGGGCGGTGCCGGAACGCAGAGGGAGGATCTGCGCCACTCGGCCTTCACGCTCCCGGGCCACAGCGCCCCCTGGCGCCTCCAACCAGGCGAACAGCGAGCTACACAGGCAAGAGATCTGAAAGGATGCAGTGAGACTGCATAAGGCCGAACAGCAGGGGGCATTATGCTATCCACAGGCATCCCTGACCTAGTGACCCCAAACAGGTTGTACAGCATCCCTCTTCTTCCCAGGCAAAAATGAAGAACCCAAGTCCGGGTTTTTAGGGTTCGTCTTGAGCAAACAAACCTTAAACAGCATCCTCTTCTGTCCGGAAGTAAGGAAATGAATATTCAGAAAACACATCGGCTGCTCCAGGGGCTGCTTAAATATGCCTGATTTTTAAAACAATTTCGGTAGTCCTCATATATAGCTCGAAATTAACATGTATCAATATGAGACAAAGAGCAGAAAAAGGTCGATACTCACCTGGAAAATAAAACTCTCAGAATATAAACTAGCCCAGTCGTAAAGACTTCACTAGGGAAAAAAAAAAAAAAAAAAAAAAAGGATCAATATAAAAAACAACTACAATATACCAGAAGAAAGAGAATTGTTTTGGCACTGGAATCGTGGCTCACTTTTTTTTTTCAAGAGTATAGACAATGTCTTTTCAACATGTTTTCACCGAAGAAAGAAAACTGAAAAAAAAAAAAAAAAAAAAAGTAAGCTATCTAAAGAAGAAAGTGGTGGTGGTGGTGGTGGGGGAACACAGAAAGTCAATAAATCTGAGGTTGTAAGACTTTTAACCCCCAGAAAAATTGTTGCGTTGAAAAGCAACAATCTGAAAACATGTCACTCTGCCTTCTGTCCGTGAATCCCTCTGGCCTTGGCCAAGCCACTTTATATCCTAAGGACTCAGTTTACCCAATGTCAAAACCAGAACAAATAATGTCCAAGATGTATCCTTCTTAATGATGTGTGAAATACTGATGGCTTTTATGATCAAGTTAAAAACAGCTGCACTGTGATGAGTTTGTGGGGTTAAGGTATTGTTCTAGCTAGTCAAGTGACGACTCAGTTCTGGACCCCTGGAGAGTGTATGCAGCAGAGGGCACATGGATCAGATGACCATTAAAGAAAGAACAGAGAATCCAACCAAGTGATGCAGAAATGTGCATAGCTGTACACACATATATGTGTTTTTGTTATCACAGGATCAACTTAAATACAGTTTGCAGAATTTCAATAAATTGTTTATCTGCAGAATTTTTCTATATACAGCAAACCTCTGGTTTGTGTTTTATATGTCTGTCTGTTTGTGCATGAGTGTATTCACATTTTTTGGCTCATGGGGGAGTAAGTGTGCCAGTCAGTATGGAGGCCAAAAATCAACTTGTTTTATTACTTAGGAGTAATCCACCTTGTCCACCGAGGTGATGCCGTTCACTGGCCTATGGATAAACAATCCCAGTGAGCCCCAGGGACCCCTGACTCTGCCTCTGTAGTGTTGGATGGTATAAGAAGTGAAGCTTACTGCCACGGCTGGATTTAAAAAAAAAATATATATATATATATATTTTTTTTTTTGTATAGATTCTTGCAACTGAACTCATGTACTCATGCTTACACAACAAGCATTTTTACCAACTGAGCCACCTCCCTAACCCTAAGTATTCAGTTCTAAGTAAGGAAGCTCTTGCCCTCCTGTGCTGCTCTCAAGAGTGCCTGCCCTTCAATTGTCTGAACCCTGACTCAGTGGAGAACTGTCTGGGCAGGAAAGGGCCACTGGAATCCTAGAAAAGCTCTCTGTCTCTCTCTGTCTCTCTATCTCTGTCTCTCTGTCTCTCTCCTTCTCTGTCTTTCTCTCTGTCTCTGTCTCTGTCTCTCTCTCCTTTTTTAAACAGTGCTCTAGCATCACCAGAACTCCCCCTTTTGTGTGTCTTTCACTATTTTTTCTTCTTTTATCTCTCATCCCTTCAAATTCACCACCTAGTTCGTTCTTTATTTCATCTCTCTAATATGGACACATTTATCTATACCTTTATTTTTTTGTAAGGATCACAAGAAATATCACTGGAAAAAGTACATAAGCAAGCAGGCTTCTTGTACCAAAGCCCTGCGTATTTGAAGTAAATAAGAACCATGATCATATATTGATATGTGTGTGTGTGTATGTGTGTGTGTGTGTGTGTGTGTACCCAGATAGGAAGACATCTTTTCTTTAGTGTGTGTGTGTCTGTGTGTACCCAGATAGAAAGACATCTTTTCTTTAGTGTACTTATAACTGTCAAGTGCTGGGTCTGGCAGCTATTGCTGTGAGATGTGTACTTCAGCATCTCATACTGCAAATCCCAGTTACAGGTGGATAAAAGATGGATCTTGTCTGCTCCACACAGGTCTAGAGGGGAGAGAAGGGGGAAACCTGCCCTGTAAGCAGGAATTCATCAGAGGCAGGGCATCTTTCATAGCCTCCTCAGTGTCAACAATTTTATTAATGACTCTCATATTTCAGTTATACGTAGAATAATGCAGGGTTTGAAGAAATTGTTATATGCAGCTTTCACAGCTGCTGTAATATTTTCTGGTCCTCCAGAGTGTATATAGATTCCATAGAGGTTGGGTTATTTGTGAAAAATTATTGTTTGGGACAGTACTTAGGACTGCAATTTACTGCGACCTCCTACAACTGCATCCATCTTTGACTTGACAGGTAAAGTAGAGAAAATTTATCAAGATGGTAAAATGTTGGGCAATTTATGGTTTTTAGACTTTTTTTTACAAAGTGTTTTCATGACTCACCTGGATATACCTAGTGGCATGTGACACTTCCACTGCAGCTGAGGATTAGTGAAGAGAGGTGAGCACAGAACAGGAAAGAGGTTCTTTTCTCACTTTCTCTTTTGGTTTTTAGATCATAATTTCTACATCTTTCTCCTTGGCTCTATTTTCTTGGTGTTGCCGTAACAGCTGACCATATACACATCATGTGAGACTTTTCTACAATGACAACATACCACCAGCTTGATGCAACAGAGGGCTACGCTTTGCTCCAATAAGTTGGGGGCTCTCCAGGACACCAGGGTCTTCTCTGATGATATCTTATTACTCTACTTCCCAGCTATAGGACCTCCCCACCTGAAGTATTTCTACAATCACTAGCTGCCATTGCAGAAGGAAAGGCTTGGAGAAGGAGTCCCTGTCACTTCAGTGCCTTCACAACCTGTACTCATATTTAGCTGGCCAGAGCAAAACCTAGAGCTCTGTCTAAGCTGTAGTGAAAAAATAATATTTATCTCAGAAGTGGAATTTGGTCATATTAGAAGCATTTGCTACAGAGTGGGACTAAATAAGTAGTTTTCACGTATGTGGATGTATACACACATACGCACACACATGCACACACATTTCCACACACATGGTTATGTTTCATTTAGCCACAGGAATAAACTAAAAAAAAAAAAATCTTTAAGTGATTTCAGTGTTATAGAAATCTAAGTGACATAGTCTGATATATATCTTGGCTACTTGGTCTAGTTCATCACTCCTAAGCTAAAACTCGTACAAGTTTCAGTATCCTGAATATGTGAGAAAGTTATAGTATACTGAGGATGTGGCACTGTGGATGAAAACTGGCACACTGTACCAGGACATGAGTGAGGCTTCCAGCATTTAGAAATTATTCTGGGTGAGTTGGTGAGTGAGTGATGAGCGCGTATGAAGGTGGAAGGCCTTGTGTATACCTCTGTAGATTTGGTAAACATGATACACATAGACTACTCTAAATTTATAAAAAAAAATTTGCTTCAGGAATCAAAGATTAGCCTATTGAAACCTTTTCACCATATGAGATATTTTTTCAAATGTGTTGATGTGTATCTAAAAACAGAAACACATTTTATCACTGTACACTTTTTTAAAGTTTCAATTCTATATTTAATTTGTTTTATTTTAAGTCACAAATTTAAAATTTCTAAACTCGTTTCTTTGTTGGTTAAAGTGAAGGCACGAACGCACATACATTAGCTGGTGCCTACACAGGTCAAACTTACCACCACTGTGTTCTGCTTCCGAATCATGTCCTGCGGGAGGGTCCTCAGGGCAGTAACATTTGCAGTGTTACATCCTAGGATCACAAAGCCTTTAATAGAGTACTTTGAGAAGGCCCTGCTTGAGGCTGTTAAAATCAGGTAGAAGGAATGCTCTCTAAAATACTCATTAACATATATTACAGTAAATACATAAACCAGTAATAAATAATACAATAGTTGACTATCTGTGATGTGACAAGTGACTGACAGGTTTATGCGGGTGATAGGACAAACATACAAGCAATGTGTTTTGCTATGACACTGTAACACCACTAGGTGGCAGTAGTTCTTTAGCTGCATCTACTTTCCTAAGCCATCATAGCAGAAGCAGTCCAGCATGACTGTACTTGGGATTCCTGGTAGCCTGGCAGGGCATTTGGTTCTGAATCAGAAGAGTTAGCTCTGGTTTGTCACTCACAGGTGAGCAAGCATTTGCTAAACATTTAACTCTAATTCAAAATTGACACGTGTGCTTTGTATGTGGTTTCTTTGAATTTTATGGCACTCTTAAGAACTCTATTTTCAATATCCCAATATGTTATGATCACAAGTCAGTTTCCATATATGAAAGAAGTTCAGCCTGAAGGATTTTCAGCATCTCAGTCAGCTTTCAAGTCTTTGCAGCTTTGTCTCTTTAAGCCTCCTTACTTCTTTGTTCACTGTGTGTTTCTAACTTTTGTCTTATCCTACTGTGTCCTGCTCAAGCGCGCCTAGGTCAGCCTCAGAGTCCTTCTCTTACTATGGTTCTGTAGCCATATTCTTGCTTCTTTGTAGCCCTAGTGCCATTCCTTAGCTTTGTCCAGAATACCAGAGAAATGTTGGTTTCACCTAAGTCATTGTTTTATGTTTTTTCCATATTTATTATTATTATAATTTATTCATATTACATCCCGATTGTAATCCCCTCACTCTTATCTTCCTGTTCCCACCCTCCCTCCCTTTTCCACCCTATTCCCCTCCCCTAAACCTCTGACAGGTGGGGTCCCCCTCCCCCACCATCTGACCACAGCCTCTCAGGTCTCATCTGGATAGCCTGCATCCCCTTCCTCTGTGTTCCCACATGGCCCCTCTGCCAAGGGGCAGTGATTGAATTGTGGGCACCAGAGTTCATGTCAGAGGCAGTCCCCTCCTCTGTCCTCCCCCTTTCCCATGTAGAGAATGAGCTGTCCATTGGTTATATCTGAACAAGGGAGTCTAGGTTATCTGCTTGCAATGTCCTTGGTGGGTGCATCAATTTGTGCAGCCTCACCTCCCGACACCTGCGGGTCCAGATCCATCAACCTTCATAGTCTCCTTCTGGGGCTCCTGACTAAACTACTGGTCAATTTTCTCATTGCTGTGACCCAACAGGAAGTATTTTAAGGGAGGGAAGATTATTTTGTTGGAGGTTTGGGAATAAAATCCATCATGATGGACAAGACCATGGTGCAGCCATCTTTGTGCTATGGCAAATGGAACTACTTGATCATATATCTTTGTGGATCATGGGGGAGAGAGGAGACAAGTTGGACCTCAAGGCCTAACACCTGATGATCCACTTTCTCCAGCAAGGCTCAACTTCCCAAAGTTTACAAGACTTCCCAAAACAACAGCACTACCACCTGAAGACCGAGTGTCCAAACACCCTAGCATATATATATATATGCTAGCACAGTAGGCCACCAGTCAACTGTTGGCTCCCAGGGCTCTTATCAGACTAGCTGAAAATATATCCCAGACTCTGTGCTTTTCTTTGAATACTGTAGACTTTGATGATTCTCAACTTGACAGGCTATAGAATGACTTAGGAGATGGACTTCTGAATATGTCTGTGAGTTTCTAACTAAATGAGGTGGGAATGCCCACTTTACATATGGATGGCACCATTCCATTGGCAAGGCTCCTGCTGAGCACCAACACTCATCTTCCTCTGCTTCCTGATTGTGTGTGACCACAAGCTCCTGCTGGCATGACTTTCCTACCATCACAGACTGTACCCTCAAACCATGAGGCAAAATAAACCCTTCCTTCCTTAACTACACTTGTCAGATATTGTGTGACCACAACAGGAAAAGTAACCTACGCATAGGCATGAGTGCTCATAGCGTATCATTTTGATATTTAACTAAAGGCTACTTATTAGTAGAATTTAAAAATACAGAAGATTAAAAATTGGTTTTCACAAAATAAAATTGAGGCATGATCAAAATCTGGCACAGACTTTACTTTTGTAGTCTGTCAAGAAGTCTGGTGGTTGCCCACTGTTTTGATAAAATTGCAAGTCTTCTACTGAGAATGTACAAGCATGAATCAGAGAGGTTCCTAACACTTTCTGGAAGGAAGCTCTACTTCTTCTTCTACTTCTACACCTCCTACTTCTGCAGCACCAGCCTTGCCTTAAAGTGGCTTAGTTTTATTCATTGCTCTTGTTAGATGCTGCTGAAATATGCAAAGATTAGCTTGGGTTGGTCATTTTGTGGGGTGACTTTCCGGGACTTTGCTGCACTTATCCTGTCTGTATTCTTCTCAAGGTCTTTTGCCTTACCAAGCAGGTGTGCACAGCATGGGTTGAATTAAATCTACTGATCTGCTGTCTGGAGAGTGAGGGAGTCACAGTTTGCAGCCCAGCCAGATGTCATCTGAGCTTTGCCATGTGGTCATATTCTTGTCATCTGGTGTCTCCCTGGGCTGGCTCAAGGTTTGGGAAGCCACTATATTGTAACCAAATACATAGCCTGTGCTGCTATAAATTTATACCATGTTGTCTGTGGTGGTTTGAATCAGGGAAATGCAAATCAAAACAACTCTGAGATTCCATCTTACACCCATCAGAATGGCTAAGATCAAAAACTCAAGTGACACCACATGCTGGCAAGGATGTGGGGAGAGAGGAACACTCCTTCATTGCTGGTGGGAATGCAAACTAGTACAGCCACTTTGGAAATCTATCTGGTGCTATCTCAGAAAAATGGGAATAGGGCTTCCTCAAGACCCAGCTATCCCACTCCTTGGAATATACCCAGAAGATGCTCCAGCACACAACAAGAAAATTTGCTCAACCATGTTCATAGCAGCCTTATTCATAATAGCCAGAACATGGAAACAGCCTAAGTGTCCCTCAGTAGAAGAGTGGATAAAGAAACTGTGGTACATATACACTATGGAATACTACTCAGCTATTAAAAACAAGGAATTCCCGAAATTTGTGGATAAATGGATTGAGCTAGAAATGATCATAATGAGTGAGTTAACCCAGAAGCAGAAAGAATCAAATGGTATATACTCACTTATATCTGCATACTAGCCCAAGGGGCATGTCCCACGAAAGCCTTCACTTACCAGGAAACTGGGACAGAGGGGAAGGCATCCTATTGGGACTCTAAATGAGAGACGCATGGGAGAATAGCAAAATAAAAGGATACAGAGGGTCCTAGAAATCTACAAGTAGAACAATATGATAGGCAGATTTGGGCCCAGGGGTCCCGCTCAAACTAAGGCACCAGCCAAGGACAATACAGGAGGTAAACTTTAAACCCCTACCCAGATCTAGCCAATGGTCAGAATATTCTCCACAGTTGAGTGGAGAGTGTGATACGACTTTCTCACGTACTCTGGTGCCTCACATTTGACCATGTCCCCTGGAGGGGGAGACCTGGTGGCACTCAGAGGAAGGACAGCAAGTAGCCAAGAAGAGACTTGATACCCTATGAGAATATACAGGGGGACGTAATCCCCCTCAGGAACAGTCATAGGGGAGGGGAATAATGGGAAAATGGGGGTGGGGGGGGAGGAATGGGAGGATACAAGGGATGGGATAAACATTGAGATGTAACAAGAATAAATTAATAAAAAAAAAAAAAAAAAAAAAAAAGAATGGCTCCCAGAAACCCACATGTTTGAATGCTTTGCCTATAGGGGTGACACTATTCAGAAATGTGGTCTTATTGGAGTAGATATGGCCTTGATGGAGGAAGTGTGTTACTGTGAGGGCAGGGCTTTGTGGTCGCCTATGCTCAAGATACACCCTGTGTGCCACATAGCCTCCTTCTGCTGCCTGCGGATCAAGATGTATAATTCTCAGCTCCTTCTCCAGAACCATGTCTGCCTGCACACTACCATGTTTGCCCTCATGATGATAATGGACTAAACCTCTGAAACTGTAAGCCAGTTCCAATTGAATGTTTTCCTTTCTAAACCTTGCTGTGGTCATGTTCTCCCTTCGCAGCAATAAAACCCCAACGAAGACCCTGCCGCAGGCAGAGCAGAGCATCCTGCAATTCACTCTTCCCATTTACAACTTTCTCCTTGCTAGACTTCAGTTAGAAAAAAATATCAGGGGTGAAACTCTTATTATTCTGAAACATTCATGCATGAATCCTGCTGATGACAGCAATTGGTTCAATGCCTCAGGTAGAGATATAATCGATGAATACAGAGAATACTAAATGCGCATAATTTAACCCTTTTCCTAAAAAGTTACTTTCTGCTTCACTCAGTTCAATTGGCTCTTAGCAGGAAATCTTTATATATATATATATATATATATATTTTTTTTTTTAAGGAAGAAAGACAATCCCCACATTATTTTGAAGTCCTTCTTTCCTTCCTTCCTTCCTTCCTTCCTTCCTTCATTCCCTCCCTCCCTCCTTTCTTTCTCCTTTGCTCCATCTGCCTTTTATTTATTTATTCCTCTTTTCTTTTATTCTATGAAGCAGGATTTTACTATATAGTCCAGGCTTGACTTGAATATGTAGCCCAGTGTGACCTTACATTTATGATATTCTGCCTCTGCTTCCTGAATGCTGGATTACAGGCTAAAACCTGCATGTCACATGGCATTTTATTCTCGTGTTCTATTTGGCTTGCTCTGCAGACTGGGCACTGGGCATAGAGAGTATGCCTCATTCATCTTTTTATCCTCAGTAAATATTAAAGTATAGGATGTTAATAAGAGATGCTTGACTTTAATTCAAGCCAGAAAGAGAAGGCTCAACCATCTTTCAGGTCAGCATGGACCTCTAGACTCCAAGCCAGGACAGAAGCAAAAGAGGCACTGAAGATAATGACTGTAATAACCTACGTCCACAGACTACTTTCTATTTGTCAAGCCCTAGGGGAAACTTCTTTTCATAATTTCACTTAATGATCTGTTGGGGTAATCTTTTGAACACCATATGAAGGTATATTCAATTATTGATTGGTAAACTAGCAGAGAGCTGAGTACTATCAGCACTTTGGTATTGCTTTTCTTATGGATCAGTACCTGCATTATATTTTTGTGAACAGTCTTCTTCCCTCATCTTTTGATTGGCTTAATAAAGAGCTGATGGCCAATTCTACGCAGGAGAGAAAATGTGGGACACCCAGGCAGAGAGAGGGTCTCTGGGAGAAGGATCAGATGCTGGTGATTCACCAGTGTGATGTGGAGAGGAACAGTTGGTAGGACTGAATGACAGAGAGGTAACGGGACACATGGTGGGATTTGGATTAGAATAGTTGGGTTAATTAAGTTAGATGAGCTATCTGGGGGGAAGCCCAAGCTAAGACCTAAGATATAATAAAAATTAATGAGTCTCTGTGTCTTTATTCATCTGCTGATGGATCCAGAAAGCCCCACTTAAATGATCTCAGTAACCCAGAAGGTAGGCATCTATAAGTCAACCTGATTGAACCAGAGAGCTGATATCCCATGACTAGGGTGGCAGAGCCCTTAAGAAGCAGAGCTAAGAAGCCAAGCCTAGGACAGGATAGCTCCAAAGAGAAGCTGCCCACAACCACTGAACATAGTGAAGGATGGGAAAAAACAGGCAATGTAGGAAGAAGAATTTCTTCCATGGAAGTTGTAGGAAAGGATAAAGAGGTGAGACTTAGAGTATATATTTAGCTGAATATTGGCCCCCAAAGAAGTTTATTTATAACTATGCTACCTTTCATGGAAAAGGAGGACTTGCAGATGTGCCAAATGGAAAAATTTGAGTTTGGCGAAACTGTCTTGGTTCTCTGAGTGAGCTTCATGTAGTCTGATGGGTCATTATAAGAAGGATGCAGGAAGGTGAGAGTTCAGGAAGATGTGATGGTAGAAACAGGGGTTCAGAGATGTGTGATGCCAGGAGGCAAGGATTGCAAGGCAAGGAGTCTTTCTCAAGAGCTTCCAGATTTTTGAATTATCCTTTCCACAACAGAAAAAGAGGATTTGTTTTCCAGCCAAATCAGAAGCAGGAAAATTGTGTAAGAGTGACTATCCATATTAACTACAAACCCAGCCTCTGCCCTGAATCAAATATTGCCCAATCAGGTATGACCTCATTTGCATGGCAGGAACTAGGTAGTGAGAGTTCAATCCAAAAGGAAGGTAGCTCCCAGATAAAAATCCACAGTCTCACAGCCTTGGTGCAAATACTTCTTTTGACACTACCTTCCTACTGTTTTTCTTGCAGTGTGTTCAAAACCATGTCTTCCTTTATCTAGATATTGACTTTGCTGAATTCTTTCACTGTCCATGATTCTGGCCAAACACACTAATGAGACTTTTAAAAGAAGTTAGTTTTTTTTTGTTTTTGTTTTTGTTTTTTTTTAACTTCACCATATGCTATAGAAAAGGAAAAGGAGTGAATAAGTTCTCTCATATACTGATGAGCATTCATTGGCTAAATAAAAAAAGAAGTAGTAATCATGGGTTAAAAAAGGGGGAGTTGGAGGAAAGCTGTTAGTATGCCTGTAATCAGATCAGTTGTGGTCAAACTATCAAACACGGGCAATGAACAAACTACTGATCAATGCATTGGGAGCAGACTGGGCTTAAGTTTTGATTTTAGAGCAGGGAAAGAAAAGTTCTCACTCAAAGGTGACTATCGTCTGCAACTGAGAAGTGCAGAAAAGATGTCAGGAATCACAGTCTATAACAACAGAGCCTGTACTTATTGTCACTTCTGTGACAAAGATTCCTGAAATACCAAGTAAAAGCTGATAAAAAAAAAAAAACAAAACTATACATAAATGAAGAAAGATGCTGATGTCATTGTCCATGTCTTTATGAGATTGTATGACCAAAAAGTATTGATTACTGTAAAATTCCCTTAAAGTCAGGAGACCTGATGTTAAATTTATTCTCATTTACTGTACTTTCTTAATGTTCCCTTTAAAATAGTAAATCACCTTTAGTTTTGAATTTGAGCTTGAACATAAAAATTAATGAGATTTGTCTCAGATGCTATCCACTGTATCTGGGTCTTCTTGGCTTCTGAAACCCCTGGCCTCTTTTAACTCATCAAATCTTTCACAGGAAATGATACTTCTTCAGATTTAGGCCAGGGAGTGACGGGGATGGAACACAGTGCCTTACGCATGCTAAGCATTTTTAATCCCACAAATATGAGAAGAAAGATGACCAATCCAAATTATCATGGCCAAATTAATTAAAGCAAGCTTTAAAAAATTCATGTACATGGTCTCCCTCTCTCTCTAAAGGTAGAATTTAAGACATCAGCATTGGACATGCAAAAGATAATGGGTTTTTATAGTTCAGGTATGTGGAGTGTTCCAAATGGGGGATTTGGCAGGCAAATAGGTAGCTTTAAAAAAGCAGAATATAAGCACAGCAAGTTGCTCACAACAACCTCTTGAAGCAAAGACATGTTTGCAAGGTGGTCATAACAAGGTTGTTATAACAAGGTTGTTGTAACAACTGGTGGTCATAATAACTTTCTGAAACAAAGGCATGGTTATTGTTTCTTGGAACAGATAGTGGAGAAATATTTATAGTTAAGATGAAGGAGGGGGCATTTCCCAAGTCCTTAAGAAACAGATATTTAATAATAAAGAACTACTAAAAATGAATCTAGTTTGTCCTTTACTATAAGATGGATTTCAAGCCTAAGAAGGAGACAAGCTGGTTTATCCTCATGGGCTCTCCCGTTGAGTTATTGAGTTATCCCAATCCCTGATAGCTCACATCTTCAAAGACACTTCTGACATGAAATGTGACAATGTGAAGAAGCATGAGAACAAAGCAGGCACAACCAATGCCTAGCTATTAATAGCGCTAAACAACACTTCTGCCAAGATGGCATCCTTTGTTGAACGAATAATTCTACTTCCTTGGCTTGCTTTTTTCTCTTGTCACTATTTAAGCTGTGGTCCATCCTTTCTGACCCACCATTCTATTTTGTGACATTGAAGGCTATTATGAGGTGATGGAGTGAAACTTGCAGGTGGAAAGAACTCCAACCTTTTCTTCTCCATCTGGCACGTGGCAGCATCAGACTAATTCCTCATTTGCACCACTACAGGGCTAATGTGCTTTCATAGCAATCCTCTCCAACATTCACTAATGTTGCCTTTCACTCCCTCAAAGATATAGTAGTAGTTGACCAGTGACAATTTTTCTATAGCCCAAATTGCAGCTAAACGTTTTCATAACATCAATGTGCTTCACTTGAAGGCAGCTATTTCCTGAAAAATGATGCTCCAGAATGTCTTACTTTTTCCATTTTGGTTTTGACTTACCCACTTAAAAATACACATCTATCTAGCCCCTCTTCATACACCAGGGTCTCTCTTTTCTCATAATAGGAATAGCACAGGTATTTCTAGTTTTTTATATTGATTGATTTGTATTTTGTATGTGTGTGCTTCCCCCAGGATAAGTTCATGCTCTTACTTTGAATATCATACAACCAAAAACCATTATGGAGAATAAGACAATAATACAGAAAATTGAGTGAGAGTCTTGAAAATTGAGTGAAGAGCTTATAAAAGATGATTCCTAAATGTCCCCATCCCCAATATGAGTGGCTATTCCACTTTCTTAGTAATATGTAAAATGTTATTTCAGACTCACTGCAATACTGAGTCAGTACACATATACTTTGCGGCATTAAATGACAAAAACACTAGACAAACTATAGGTTCTCATAATGTAAGTAATGGACATAATACTGCTGAGTAAAAGAACATAGCTATGAAATAATACATATAATTCCATCTAAAAGAAAAGTTAAAAACTAGAAAAGTGGATCTAACAAAGTCCTACACCAAAACATTAGGCAGAGCTTGGGGAACCCTGTGGAAAAAGTAGAGAAAGGATTATAGGAGCTAGGAGGGGTTGAGGACACCAGGAGAACACATCCCACAGAATCAACCAAATAGGACTCTTAGGGTTTCACAGAGATGGGCATGGCATTTATGGAGTCTGCATGGGTCTGTGCTGTGTCTTCTGTATACATGCTATGGTTGCATATTGCTGTAGTTGTTTAGCTTGGGTTGTTTGGGGGCCTCTTAACAGTGAGAGTAATGTGTCTCTGACTCTTTTTCCTGATTTTTGGACCACATTTCTCTTACTGGGTTACCTCATCCAACCTTGATATATGAAGGCTTGTGCCTAGTCTTATTGCATCTTGTTATTCCTTGTTAACTTGAAATCCCTGGGAAGCCTGCCCTTTTCTGAAGGGAAACAGAGGAGCAGTGAATCTGGGGAGAAGGTGAGGTATGTGTGAGGAAACTGTGAGTTGTGGAGAGGGTGGAGGGTATGGCCAGGATGTATTGTATGAAAGAAAAATAAATAAAAAGAAAAATGAATCTGGTGTTTAAAATCAGCACTGTAGTTAACCTTGACCTGATGTAAGGGACACTGACTGGGAGAAGAAAAGGGAACATTGGTGTTGGTAAGAGTCTAATTCTCGGCATGATTGATGATGTCATAGGTGTAATGATTCCATTTATTATATAATAATTCATTAACTTAAAAATTGATTTATGTATGTGCTAAATTCAATAAGAGGGTTTAAAGTATTTAAAGCCTGACATTTCTGAACTCTATTCAGCACTTATTTTGAAAATTTATTTTCAAAGTTTCTCTTTTGTTATGCTTTAACTTTCTTCAGAATGTGGCACTTGTCTTTCATTTCTTGCAGATTCCTATAGGCCTAAGCCACAAAACAAAGTGTGCTTTATTCATTAGTTGTTATGTTACATATTTTCAAGCAAGCTTACAACTTTATTATTGAAGGGTTTTAGTTGGTTTTGAATTTCCAGGGCTTAAGGCATTACCTGAGTTCAGCAAATGTTCAATAAATATCTGTTGCATAAAGGCTAGGGAATATTTGCCTAAAATATCTCATTATTATTCAGACCACCTCTTATATACTATCTTGTATAGTGAAAACATTCAAACATATTTGTTGAGTATTTGAAAATGAATTCTGAAACCATAATTGCAATTTAAGCTACATGGTACCTCACAGGAAAACTGATTTCAATTTTTTTAAAACTAAGCAGTTGACTGCTACCAATTTCTTAGGTGAAGTATGTCCCTGTCCAAATAAATTTTCTGCTTAAATGATTTTTTCCTACCAAAACTTTTTAGATAGTTGAGAAAATACTTATTTAGCCAGGCACAGTGGTACACACATATAATCCCAGAACTCAGGGAGGCAGAGGCAGATGGATTGCTGTGAATTTGAGGCCAGCCTGGTCTAAAAGTGAGTCCAGGACAGCCAAGACTACACAGAGAAACCCTGTCTCAAAACACCTTCCTCTCCTGAAAAAAGAAAAAGAAAATAGTTATTTGTTTTTCTTTTCAGGATGTTTTTATTGGCTGTGTTTTTATTGCTATGACAAAAATAATAGTGGCTAGGCCAGGTTGATCACACATCAGCTGTTTATTACAGTAAATATTGACTGTAGGATACTCATTCTTGAAATGGAGGAGTACGGAATTGTGAAAGAAAATAAATGATTTCTGTACCAGCTATTCAATCTCCCAAGGTAGATATCACTAACCAATAGCATCACATTTTTCTACCAGGTTCAAATATCACTTTAGAATTCTTAGCTTAGTACAAAAGAAACATAAAATCAATTATAGTTTGCAATTTTTAAGTTGGCAAAGCTTAGTTGTCTACCATTAATGCTATAATCAAACACATATCCCTTCAATTTCAAAGTTCCATGACCTACTATAAGTCATATCTCCTGTGATGACTTCAAGACACCATACAACTTTTGAGTACATGCAGGATCGTCAAAGAAAAATTACGTTGTTTTCTTCACATTTTCAGGTTAGTTTATTAAATGATCACTCTTTGCAAGTGATTATTCAATGTGTAGGGATCATTTAACACAGCTCTTCTTAGTTACACATTTCATTTCTAGAATGAGATTTAAAATTAGCACAGGGACAAATAACAAGTATCCCCATGGAATGCAAATTCATTCAATTTGAAATCCCACTGCCTCTTAAGTATCAGCAGTGAAACGAATTTTCTTACAACTGTATCACTTGACAGGTAGAAATTTGTTTTTTGTCTTTTGGAAATAGCCCCAGCAAAGGTCTTGGGTGATTGCGTATTTTGATGATATCTTTGTGTTAAGTTTAATATAAAAATGGCTCAGGATCACCAACTTTATCTAATATTAAGTATATTACACTGAGTGCCTGAGTAATTGCTGACAACTTAATAATATGGTATTATGTGGTAGATGAGAAGAAAATGAGAAATCCATAGTTTTCAAATACGTTGTGTGGGTGAGGAGATTATCAGAGTACTACCAAAATAGTTAGGGCCCTTATTCCCATTCTTCCTGAAGAAAATGAGGTGTCCTTTACTTATTCACTCAAGAGCTGGGCGATAAGACTATTTCTTCTCTTAGGGCTATAAACTCTCACCTAGTGAACACACTTTAAGATTGAAGGCTAGAGAGTGGCTGTGCATGTGCTGAGTTATAAAAGCATTTTATGAGACTTTAGGATATTGCTATAAAGGCATCTCTAAATTCCCGGTAAGCAGAGGAGAGAGAGCCCAGGGTCGAGACATAACAGATGCATATGAAACCCTGTCTGTATTACTAAGATCAACCTTTACCCTTGTGGGATATTTCCTTTTGTATTACTTTGGGAAAAAAAAATAGGTAAACCAAGTTTCTTTCGGATTTAACATCCTAGATGACAATAAATGTTCACTAGGTGAACAAATACATCAGCGATAACATCAAAATTTTTCAAATGGTTTAAGCTGGAGTGGGCTGTAAAATGCTTTAAAGGATGGGTACGAGGAGATGGCTCAGTGGTTAAGAGTGCTGCTGGCTCTTGCAAAGAACCACCAGAAGGGAGAACCCACATGGTGGCTAACAACTATTTGTAACTCCTGCTTCAGGGTGAATCTGGTGCTCTCTCCTATCTTCTATAGATACTAGGCAAAAAACTGGTGCACAAACATGTAAATAAACCCATATATATATTAAATTATATATTTATTATTTATATATTATACAATTATTTAATATATTATATAGTTATGTAATATATAATATATATTTACCATATATTATATATAATAAAACATAAAAGTTAAAAATATTAAGATATTATAATGTTCTACTTGTAGGTTTCTAGGACCCTCTGAATCCTTCTACTTTGCTATTCTCCCATGCTTCTCTCATTTAGAGTCCCAATAGGATGTCCTCCCCTCTGTCCCAGTTTCCTGGTAAGTGAAGGCTTTCATGGACATTATGATAGGCAGATTTGGGCCCAGGGGTCCTGCTCAAACTAAGGCACCAGCCAAGGACAATACAGGCGGTAAACTTTAAACCCCTATCCAGATCTAGCCAATGGTCAGAACAGTCTCCACACTTGAATGGAGAGTGGGATATGACTTTCCCACGTACTCTGGTGCCTCACATTTGACCCTGTCCCCTGGAGGGGGAGACCTGGTAGCACTCAGAGGAAGGACAGCAGGTTGCCAAGAAGAGACTTGATACCCTATGAGCATATACAGGGGGAGGTAATCCCCCTCAGGAAGAGTCGTAGGGGAGGGGAATAAGGGGAAAATGGGAGGGAGGGAAGAATGGGAGGATACAAGGGATGGGATAACCACTTAGATGTAACAAGAATAAATTAATAATAAAAAATTTTAAAAAATTAAGATAAATATTTTAGAGGCGACTGTGCCTATTATTTTGAGATGAGAATACCTTCCTCTCTAGTTATTGTTCAGAATAATATTTGCTGCCTTCTTGTGGTAGTTTGAATGAGAATGGCTTTCATACATTCCTATATTTGAATACTTAGTCCTCCATTTGTGGAACTGTTTGGGAAGGATTAGGAGGTGTGGCCTTGTTCAAGGTGGTGTGTCACTGGGGGTTAGGGGGGAGGGAGTTGAGGTCTTAAGAAACTCAGGACCTTCTTGTGAGCTTTCAACTATTTCTGTCATCACGTCCACATTCCATCATCATGAGCTCTAACTCTCTGAAACCATATGTCCAGTTAAATTCTTTCTTTATAAATTGCCTTGTTTATGGTGTTTTATCACAGAAATAAAATAAAGTAACTAAGATGGTACCGTGGAGTGGGATATTGCTGTGACAGACCTGACCCAGTGATTTTGGGGAGGAATGTGGAAGGTTTTGAACCTCTGGACTAGAAAAGCTGTTGAATGCTTTATGCAGAATGTGATAGGCCACCAGAGTAGGAGCTTAGAAGACAATGCTGAGAGCTATTTGGACCATGGAGGGCTATGTCAAGAAGTTTCACAGGAGAAAATTATTTAAAATATTGTGATATTTTCATATACTAAAGAATACATGCTAAAGAGTTTGGGAGGCTAAATTAAAAAGTGATGGATGAATTTCTTGGCAGAGGATATTTCAAGACACCCTAATAGTGACTCTCTCATGTGGTTATTAGTAGTCACTCTTATGCAGATCTACAGAGAAAAGGCATGAGTTCATAAAAAAGAAACATAAAATGTATGTTTTGAAGAGATAAAGAATACTAGAAAATTTAATAACCACCCAGGGAAAGATCCCATGTAGCTAAGTTTACACCTTGTGAAAGAAACAGGCCTAAGGAATTTTCAGATCCTAGCAAGGAAAAATAAATAAAAGCTGCAGCAAATTTGATTCAATGGGGGCCAGACTTTATGCCAAGCAGTCAATTAAAGTTACCCTTGCTGACTGCATAATTTTTGGCTTTAGTGTCATAAAGGATACAAAAGTAAAGTTCTTAAATCTTCCTCAAGGATAAGAAGAGCTGCTCAGGTCAGGCATGTGGCAGGGGAGTCCCTGTATAAAGACCCTGAAAGATCATTATTTATTTCACATGTGAAACTGTAAAAGTGAAGCCAGAGTTTCATTGAAACCCGAAGGTATTAGAGGTGACACAGCTGTGGGATATCCTCCAAGGACAAGTGCGTATAGGAAGAAGTGGAGACATATATTGAAGGCAGCAAAGCTAGACAGAGATAAGCCATCAAGTTCTTTGACATCAGACATGAAGCTACAGGATTTGGAGTGTCCTTGCGGCTTTCAGTCTTTCTTTAGTATATTATTTTCTCACTCTGCCTCCCTTTTAGGATGTTTATTCTGTGTCATTGCATGTTAGGAGTATATAATATGCCTTTTGACTTTTACAGGTTGTCACAGTTAAGGGCTTGCCTTGCATCTCAGAGTATACTTTCAACCTTAAAACGCTTTTGGGTCTGTGAAGGATCATGAGGACTTTTGAAGATGGACTAAATGAATTTTGCATTACAATATGACCATAAGCCTAGGTGAGGCAGGGAGAGAAATGTGGCAGTTTGATTAAGAAGAATGTCCCATTTGAGTCATATGTTGAAATACTTGTTCCCAAGTAGGTAGAACTCTTAGTGTCTTAGACACTGCTCTATTGCTATGAAGAGACATCATGATCATGGAAAATCTTATAAGAGAAAACATTTCATTTGGACCTTGCTTACAGTTTCAGAACCTTAGTCTGTTATCATCAGAGCAGGGAACATCATGGCAAGCATGGAAGGTATGGTACTGGAGAAGTAGTTGAAAGCTATATTGTAATCCATAGGCAGAGAGAAAGGAAGACTGGACCTGGCATGAGCTTTTGAAACCTCCCAATGACACACTTCCAGCATCAAGGCCGCAGCTCCTAATGCTTCAGAGTTTCACTCTGTGGTGAGCAAAGATTCAAATATATGAGCCTGCTTCTATTAGAAAATGTGGCATTGCTAGAGGTGTGTCACTGGGGGCCAACTTTTAGGTTTTAAAACACTAGAGTTATTCCCAGAGTGCTTTCTGTTTCCTACTGGCTGTTTGCTGCCCTGTCTGTGTCCTACTCTAAAGGACTCTAACCTTCTGAAACCATAATCCCAATTAAACTTTCTTTTATAGGTTGCCTTGGTCATGATATTTTATGATAGCAATAGAAAAGATACTTATCTTCCACCTGGTGCATTTATAATCAGGATTAACTTCCTGGTTTGGTTAAAAAGTCTACAAAAGTTGATATACTAGTTATCTTTTAAGACAAGCTCATATAATGCAAATTTTAGGATAATGTTGACATATGTTTACTTTGCACTCCTGCTTTCCTTTGAATGGCAAAAACTCCTTAGTTTTTCCTGAAGAGGCACTTACCCTACTCCCCCTTTTTTTTTTCTGGACAGTGTCTCTTATTGTCCTGGAGATCTCTAATAGGCTATGCTAGCTGACCAGCCAGTCCCAAAAATCTACTTGTCTCTAGCTCTCTAGAGGTGGGATTATAAGTACATACTACCATATCCATTTTTTAATGTGGGGTTCTGGGGAGTGAACTCACGTACAAATGCTTGTGAGGAAAGCACTTTACTCTAATTTCATGTACATATAGGTGCTACGTTCAACTTCCAAGTTTCTCAAATTATTATTACATTTATAATTCAAGGATGTTTGTGTCAGCATATTTTTGTACTCTGTGTGTTCTGCTCACCCAACACCATGAGCCCAGCTGTGGTGACATTTGCCAACATGTTTTAGAACACTATGTGTCTTTTTTCCACCTAGGGCTTTCTGAAAATTAATCTCACTAATTGTATCTGACTAAACATGTACATTTGTACATATGCAGGCATAAGTATATGCACAGATAGATACATATGTATGTATTTCCATGTACACAATTTATATACATACATGTTTTAAATAAAGTATTTGTAAATTAGTACTAAAGAATCTAAATTTTAGAACTCTCATATGTATGAGGCTCAGGCCAAAAACATTGTAGATACATTTACTATAGGTCCTGGTTTGCCCAGTAGTCTGTACACAATACTGGACTCTTGCCTATTTCTTGCCATTTAATACATGTTTATTAGGGGTTTTAAAAACTGTTATAAGAACCAACCATAATTTATCAGTTTAAGCACTGCATATTTATAATCTTGTAGTCTCATTGGGCTATAGTAAAAGTGTTGGAGGTTTCTTTTCTGGACACTTAGTAAACAACCTTGCCTTTTTATAGTGTTCAGAAGATGTTTATGTTCCTTGACAGTGTTCTGCCTCCACGTTCAAGGTTCTCAGTGTTGCCTCTCTTTTTTATTCTGAGTAGTAATTTTTTAATTTAATTAATTAATTCAGATTACAACTCAATTGTTATCCCATCACTTGTATCCTCCCATTCCTCCCTTCCTCCCACTTTCATCCTATTCCCCTCCCCTAGGTCTAACACTGAGGGCGACCTTCTCCCCTACTATATGGTCATAGGTTATCAAGTCTTATGTTGGTAGCCTGCTTATTCTTTCTTTGAGTGCCACCAGGCCTCCCCACCAGCCTATCTTTGACCTTTCTTTCATCCGTATGTGTTCCTCTCCCTCCAGCTGCAAATGAGAACAGCAGTCTGGTTTTGAAAGTAGACTGTGATGAGGATTGACCTCATCAAGTGTGTAAACTTTCCTGTGCCATGTAAGGAAAGACATTCATGGGTTCTGAGGAGCAGAATGTAGGCATCTTTGGGTAAACTATTATTCTGAGGACATAATTAGTGGTGGTCTAGAGGAAAACTTTTTTTTTTTAACCTCAAAAGGTGAGGAGTGGGAGGTAAGGTTAAAAGTTCAATGATAAATAATATGCAGAGCCCAAAAAGCTATGGCAAGCACTTCTCCAAAAAGGGAAAGTATGGCCCAGTCAAGTGCATGTCTTGTTCAAGGTTGCTCAACAAGCCACAGAGGTACCCAAGATTTTGCACAACTTCCTCTTCTGTGGCTCCTCTTATTGGATACTCACTATAGAAAAGGGTTTGTTTTATGAAACCACGGATAGACATCTCTGTTCTGCTGAATGAATAGTTATGTATGAGAACAGAAATTTGTTAAAAGGTTTGGAGATGAAATGTCAAGATAGTTTGCCATTTTACAAAAGAATCATTTTTAACTCCAAGTGACAAAATTACTCAGTTGCCAAAGGGAGATGGTATTTCAAAAAAGGTCACACAAAATTAAGGGGCTCAAAATACGATGTATGTGAAACTTAAGAAGTCCCAAGTATCTTTCGACCTTGGAACATTTATGGTTCTGCTTTCTACCCTTGTCCCCTCTTCAGTTATGTGAATATATGTACCTTTCATCCATCATCCACACCTTCAAGTGACTCGCCATACAGACTATGTGTCAGGAGGACCTGTGATACACTGGTCCAGTGCTAGCTCTACATGATTAGTAGAAGTAGACCAAGGCACTCAAAAGTGTGCCCTGGAGCTCACCCACACCAGGACACCAGACGACAGCTCACCCACACCAGGACACCAGACAGCTCACCCACACCAGGACACCAGACATGTCAGATTTCTTGTTCCTGCACATCTGTAGTGATGGAAAGAAGCAACCTTGACCTCTGCAATTCAGCAAGCTCTTGATGTGATATTTACAAACACTGCTTTAGAGTCAAAAGACAAATAAACTGAATTTGACTGATAGACACCACTTTTTTGCCCTCTGTACAGTTCTCTGGGATCCTGGCAAGAGTTGGAAGAGGATTGGGAGGCAGGTGAATAGCCAATTAGGGCATGCCCTCTGATATCACTAGGCTTCATTAAAATCGTCTTTGTTTTATTTTCTTTGGGGGAGGCTGTCAATCTTCTAATGAAATGAATGTTTCTCATAATAAACATCTGGAAACCTATGAACATGCTAAGTGCAATGTAGTCTACCACCTGAAAGTCTATGTGATGTCAAATTTGAACCTATATACAATTTTGTTTTTACTTTTCTATCATGTCCCCTTGCTCACAAATAGATTCTTATGATTCTCTGTCTGTCTGTTTGTCTGTCTGTCTCTCTCTCTCTCTCTCTCGTGTGTGTGTGTGTGTGTGTGTGTGTGTGTGTGTGTGTGTGTGTGTGTGTGTGTGAGAGAGAGAGAGAGAGAGAGAGAGAGAGAGAGAGAGAGAGAGAGAGAGAGAGAGAGAGAGGAGCACTTATCAGAATTCAAAGGATAAACTGGATATCACTAAAGGCATGCCTGATGTGACCTCAGTTCATATTCACGAAGACAGAGTTCCAGCACTTTCTTTCTACGCATGGAAATCAGCTTGCTCAGCAAGTGACGAGTCTCCCAATGGCAGGGCTTAAGTCGGTTATCTAAATGTCACTTAATAACCTCACAGAATCTGGCAAACATCAAAATGTGAATTTCCCAGCTGTTCTGGCTTGACTGTTGATTTGGAGAGATACCAGTTCATTGGTAACGACCAAAGCTTCCATGAGAGGGCTTCCCATGGCTAATGAATGACACATCACTGTATAATGGATGCCTTATCCTAACAGTCTTGCTTTCAGCAACATGACCTGAATTGCTGTATCCTTTGAAAGAGCAGAGGTATGTATCCAAGTTAGTTTTACTGAATTCTTTGAGCAAATGCCAGTTCACATCAGTCACATAGATTTTTCTAATTCATGCTTTCCTACAAACTGCTCTCATTTGTTTTTATTTAAATGATAAGTTTTAGTTATTAGATTTTTTTATTAGTTACCACAGTTTGACAAATACTTGTTGAGTGCCTCTTGTGTGTCAGGGACAAATCTAGGTAGGTGTTGGGTATGTAATGGTGAAACATTTAAATGAAATGTCTCACCCCAAGGAGTATATTAAATCCCAATGTAAAGCAGAGGCGAAAACAAAGTAATGAAAATGTATAATAAATAATCATAAAGAGAGGACAGTGCAGAGAAAGATGAAGGGAATTGGCTTTAGTAAAACATAAAACAATTTGCTTCCAGGTTGAGAAGTCTGTATTAAGGCATAAATGTGTGATAAGAGTTTTGTAACTGCCCTTCATTTCACAATAAATATTTTACAATGAGAATCTAGTTCATTAACACTGCACAAGAGTCAATAGTCATCATATTAGAATTCATATTTTATTTAATGATTGAAGGTAATTAGAAATTTTAGTGTGTGCACAGTTCAAAATGTGACTTAAATCTGGAACACAAAGATCAAAAAGCCACAAGATGGCGTGGTTGATATTTACTGAGAAAGGTGTGTGGGTGGGTGTGGTTGTGGTAACATTTTTAGAACTGTGATTCTTTCTCTTTCTCCTTTCTTTCAGTGATGAACAAAATGAAAGTATATAAGAAAATGAGTTCCTTTTTAAAATACTCGACTGGAAATTTAAAAATAGAAAGCATTCCCCAAACTTGTGCATGAAAACAACACTAACTGTATGTGCGCCAGATTTGACTCTGCACAATGATGTCAATAACATGGATCTCTCTATTCCTAAAATATACTTGCCACTAGTACAACCTTCCCTCTTTCTCTTTAATAAAAATTATTAAGTAATTAACAAACAAATAAAAACAGGGAAAATATCTTGGCCTTCAGTTGGTAGCCTTGACGTTTGGGGTATGTTCTTTTTATGGGTCAAAATATGGCAAATTTGTGCCTTTGTCCCCACTCCCTTTCAGGCTCCCCTCCCCCCACACTGTGCTGGATGCACCTGCATTGCTACATACTTCCATGCTGCAACTTTCTCACTGTCCCCTTTTCACTTTTTAACTAGTTGCCTTTGCCACTGTGAACTCTTTTCCTGTTCGCTTTTGAAGGTAGCTCTCTGGAATTTTTAGGGTTCCTTTTGGAATTTAGCGTATGGATTTAATCACCATTCCTCAGCCAGTCTCTTAGTGTGGGCTCCCTTTCTATGTATGAACCCTACACGTCACTCTCAACACACTCCTGCTCTAGCCATTGGCACCATAGAGCTTATTGTCATCGCTACAGGGCTACAAAGGCTTCTCACAGTTTGCACTGCTCTGGATGCACCTCACATAAATTTCAATTTCATTCTACCTGGGCATTCAAGTGAATATTCAATCTTCACGTTTTGCTAACTGATTCTCCTTACACTGTGGAAACACAATGGAAGGCAGATATACTTTGTTGCAGTCAGGTTGATGTAGCTCATACTTTTTACTTGGCATGTTGGATTGCACCTGTCTAGTGTATATTCTGGAATGTGGCTGCCAGTCTCAACTTCTACACTAACTATGGGATCCTCTGGGTGACCTTCCAGGACCTCTGAACCCTCTCTAAAGAGCAAGCTGTGGCACCTGCTCTGAGAGACCACTGTGTTTTGGTTTTTTTGTTTGTTTTTTAACATTTTATAATTCTGTAAGTAGGTAATATGTACTTTGCATAACCTCTTCCTGTATATTTCCCACACAGTTTTTGTTGACTTCTAACTAATATGTATAGGTCTACTCTTGTGTGTTAGTGGAAAAGTGGCAGGGTGATTGAGTAGAGGTAGGAATAAGCTCTTTAGTTTCCCCTTCTACACATTTTGTGTCCTCCCTTCTTCTGTGAAAGTTACCTAGCTTTAACAAATTAGGAACACCACATTATCTTTTAAATTCTGTTTAGGTGGCATAGTGGCTTTTGCAAGTCATCTTTTAAGTCCTATTTAAAAGAACAGTAAAACCAAACAAGTTAAATACAAAGTGGTATTAAAAATGATAATTTAACCTTCAAAGAATGGATAGGTCTCTTAGTGACATTTCTCATGGCCAAAGAATAAAATCAAGTCAGCTGTTCCCAAGAGCAAGGAAGGAATGGTCTTTGCAGGCCTCACCTTCCCCATCCTCCAGCTCCTAGCCTGGAGCTTTGCATTGTAACTGTTGCCAACACTGCCTCCCATTTTGTACCTGCAAGCCTAAGAGCTTACCTGATGATGCTTATCCTGAATTTCTGGCACCCCAAGAACCTCCACTCTGAATTAAAGCAGGCAGGTCTGATCCCAGCTCTCCACCATTCACACTGTCTGTTAATCTCTGCTCATTCTTTGGTAGAGTGGTGGCTCCACACATCCCAGTCCTCAAACCTTGTGAGGACCCTATGGAACTTTGGGAACTTTGCAGATGCCTTTAAAGAAAGTATCTTGAAATGGGAAATATCTAGGGTTTCAAGTGTGGGCCAATAGAATCACAAGGACTTCCTAAAACAGAGATAAGGGTGTCAGTCTGAATGAAAGGAGAAGCAACAACAGGAACACAGTTGATGTGATGTGAAAAAGGGACCATGAGCCAGGGAATGCAGGAAGTCTGGGGAAATTGCAAGAATCCATAATAGAGAACCTGCTTTCTTGCCTCTTCTAGATTCTTTCCATTGAAATGCTGGAATAGGCTAAAAGCAGTTGCCCATCAGCACTTGCTGTCACTCTGAGCCAGTGGAACACACACAATCTATAATCTTCCACTGACTGTACTTATTTTCACGTAGTTTTACATTTTGTCACAATGCATTAGATAGTATGCTGTGTGTCCTTACTCCCTGAAAGCTTTATGAACCTTGTCTATGTAAATGTTTATAATAATTCAAGTGCCATACTTTAGAGAGACAGTGAAGAAACTGAGGCAAAGAGACATTTTCTCAAAGGCACACAGGTAAGTAGCAAACCAGGCTTCAAATCTGGCCAGATGTCTTAAGCAGACTGGCCCCTCTGACTCAAGTCACTTCATGCCCTCTCCCTGCCCCCCAATATAGAGAGATTATTATAGAAGCATGAGGAGAAAAAGAAAGTGAGAAGGGCACCCCGGGGAAACAGAGAGACAGACATGAAGAGAGACAAAGTTGGGCCACTTCATTTTAATAGGAGAGAAATTTCACCCATTTTCCTACAAGGAAAAAGTTGTTCTTGATTGGTATAAGGGAGGATGTGAAGTTCAGAGCCCATTGAGTTATACTAGACTTTTCAGAGTGTGAGTTTTCAGGAACATGGGCTAATTTTCTGTTGCAGGGAGCATAGAGAATAGCTTAACAACATGGGGCTCTACTTGGTTTGGGCTATGTACAATAATAGTCTTAGTATCATGATGCCATACTAGGCTGCATACACATGTGCAGGTGTCAGCATCTGTACTGAGCATCACACATATGTACAGGTGGCAGCACCTGTACTGAGATGCCCACACATACACAGGTGGCATCCTATACTGAGCTGCACACACACTCCATTCAGAACAATGGTCTCAATTCTCCTGCCTTTAACAACCCTTAAACTTAGACAGATTCTATTTAGGCATATTCCTCTTCTGTCTGAGGACAAAAGTGGAAAGGCTAATCTGGCCTTAACTAGTTTTGAGTTCATGAACAGTAAAGTAAAACTGTGTCCTAAAGAATGCCCTATTTACCATGTTATGGATAGATATCATTAGGCAGACATATCAAAATTCATATGTATATGGGAAGGGGCATTCCCAGTAGATGAATGATAATATAACCTAATGTGTTGATCAAAATAAAGACTCTTCCAAACCAAATATGCTAATAACCAAGTTCCCTTTCCTTTAACCCTCATAGAAGGAAGCCCAAAGCAATAGTCAGGGCCCTTGCATGTCATCATTCATGGGGGACATTATTTTCTTGCAGTGTGTTCTGACCTGTTCTATTGTTTTCCTTTGAATATGGTTTTCCCAATACTTTTCAATTTGTATGGGTTTTAATTCTTTCTTGAACAAGAGGCCAAGAACTTGGAAACACCAGGCCTAGGCCTTGACCTGCTCTCTGTAGCTCCATATCAGCAGCTTCTGCTGTAGAAAATTTATAGGATTTAAGGCACAAAATATATTGTTTCCCAATAAATCACTACTACGGCCTATCATGGGAGCACTTGGAAGGAAACAGATTTGTTTTCATTTAGTGTTCTTAAATTCTCACTCTCTTAAAGAGTAGGAATATACCCAAGATGCTCCACCACACAACAAGGACACATGCTCAATCATGTTCACAGCAGCCTTATTCTTAATAGCCAGAATCTGGAAACAACCTAAATGTCTCTCAGTTGAAAAATGAATAAAGAAACTGTGGTACATTTACACTATGGAATACTACTCAGCTATTAAAAACAAGGAAATCCTGAAATTTGCAGGCAAATGTTTAGAACTAAAAATGATCATCCTGAGTGAGTTAACCAGACCCAAAAGATGCACATGGTATATACTCACTTGTAATTGGAGACGAGCCCAACACAGGAGATTGGGATAGATAATGGGATTTCTTACTGGGACTCCAGGCAAGAGAAGTAAGAATGGAGAAATAGAAGAACCCAGAGGTTCCTAGAAACCTACAAGAAGACCATCAAGGCTGGTGGATCTGGACACAGAGGGTCTGTTCAGACTACTGTACAACCAAGGACAAACCACTGTACCAACCAAGGACAATGCATTCAGTAAACCTAGAAACCCTATTCAGATCTAGCCAATGGACAACACATTCTCCACAGTTATGTGGAAAGCAAGGGCTGACTCTGACATAAACTCTGGTGTCCCCTATTTGACCACTTCCTCTTGGTGGAGAGGACTGGTGGTTCTCAGAGGAAGGGGAAGCAGGCTACCAGGATGAGACCTGATAGGCTGTGATCATATGATGGGGGAGGAGGTCCCCTTCTGTCACTGTCCTAGTGGAGGGGAATAGGATGAAAGAGGGAGGGAGGGGGAAATGGGAAGATGCTGGGGGGGGGGAATAACAATTGAGATATAATCTAAATAAATTACTTAAATAAAAAAGGAACATAAAAAGACCCATGGAAACAAAACAAAAGAAAAAAAGCCAAAGAGTAACCATAAGGTTCCTAAGTGCGTAAAGGCATTAAGCTTGACCAGGTGAGTTTGATTGCTGGGCCCAACATTATGGAAAGAAAGAAAGAACTGACTCCCATACATTGTCCTTTGATCCTCACGCACTTGCATGGTACACATACGTATACACACACACACACACACACACACACACACACACACACATACTCACATACACATGTAGTGAAAAAATTAAGCAGCTATGAACTAAATACTTGCGAGCAATCTTTGATTTTCATTGTTTGTGAAGTGCACATAATTATACTCTGTAAGCACCAAGGGCTTTGAGACTATTCCTCACTTCATTTTAGGAAAAAAAAAATGTTTTTGGTAGCTTAGCTTGGAATCATGAAGTTTCAAGGTTAACTACAGAAAGACAAAATAAAAACCTTGTGCAGTCAAATATACACTGGTACCAAGTTTCAAAGGCATCTCCTTAATAGGACTTCAGGGCCTGCACCCCTTTCCCTGCCTGTACTGCATTCTTCTTAGGCTCCTGGAGCTCTGCGTGGAGCAGCACGGCAGCCACAAAGGATGGCCATGTCAGTGTAAAAGTCTAAGACTGAATGTGTAAGTCTGGCATGCAGCTGAGTTGATGGAGTCCTTGTCTGGCATGCACCATGCCAGGCTCTCAGCATAGTATGAACTAGATTATCTTCATCTATATATGGATTTCAAGGCAAGTTTGCACCAGAGACTCAGTTAACCAGCAAACAAATAGATGAAATTGAATGCACACCTCCTCAATGCCTTTGATGTGGAGGTTGGCCTGTACTAGAAAAGACACCAAACATGCCTAACACAGAGAGTGTTTCTGGGCAGGGCTGCCTTACTTGTTTCTTTCTACTAACCAGTGCAGATTATTCATGAGTAATAAATTTGATTCCAATAATAAGACACCTGGAAGAAATACTGGAGTTGACTCAGTTCTTTAATGGTGACATTGGCAACAGTGTATGGGTTCATAGCCCCTGGGCCAGAGAGTTGGTCAACAGATGACTGTGTGTTTAGCTAGAAGAAAGAACTAGACTTCATCTTGACATTGTTTATTTATGAAAAATGCATGATGAACTAGGCCATTTTAAAGACAAAGAAAATTATGTTGAGACAATATATATGATTTGCACAATACTAAGCTACCAAAATGTAGACACAAATGTTTAATCATATTTATTAACATAGGAAACTGAGGTGCAGAACAGACATTTTGTCTGTGATATGTGTGTGTGTGTTTCTGTGTATGTGCATTTGCATGTCTCTCTCTCTCTCTCTCTTTCTCTCTCTCTCTTTGTGTGTGTGTGTGTGTGTGTGTGTGTGTGTGTGTGTGTGTGTGTGTAGGCCACAGGACAGTTTTCTGGAATCCGTTCTTTCATTTCACTTTGTAGGCCTTGCACCAAACGGGTGGGGATCCAGAGGCCAAGAACCCACTTACAGAGCTCTCATCTTTCTCTCTGTACATATCAGCAAAACAAAGCAGGGCTGAGTTGGAAGCTGTGAGTTCTGCAACTAAATATGAGTTTGCGGTCTGGTTACTACAAACTCCTTAAACTGTAGTTGCTTGGGGACCAAGTTCTGAGGAAATTTTATGACTATCTGAGAGTGACCCCTGACAAATGGTCAAATCTGATCAAGATTCCATCCACATGGTGTAATGGGAATAGTGAAAATAAATCTCTTGCCCTCCTATCACCAATTTTTGAAGCTGTGTCTCCAATAAAAACTCTATTTTTGCAAAAGATCCTGGGCTGATCCAAAACTCATGATCACATCACAAGTTGACTGCATACGAAGATGGTTACAGAGGTTAAAAAGTTTTAGTATCTTCCGGTTCTACCTGAATCTGAACTCAGATCAATTTTTCTATGCTCAGACTAAACACTGAGCTTTTTAAGAGTCGTAAGGGGAAATCTTTAATAGTCTATGCTGCTCAGCTTCCTCCAGGGACAGTGATGGGGAAATGAATTTCTGCCTAACTAAATGAGAACAGATTGCTCATGAAGGTCTGTTGTCCCCTGCCAAACTCCTGTGAGAAGCTGCTTTGCTTTATGATACCTAGTTCTGGAAATTAGCCAAATAGACATCCTCAGGTATTCTGAGGCTCAGGCCCCTGATGGAAATATTCCTGTACCAAGTTTATGTCCAGTGACAGGCAGTGCTAGCGATTTTATCCATTACTACTGGTACAGCCATGTTAGAAGGTAGTTTTGCAATTCCCCACAAAGCTATGTAATTTCACCATATGGCCCAATATGTTTCTTATAATCTACCCAAATGAAATGAAAACTGATATCCATGCAAGAACCTGAACCATACAAACTTATGGCAATTATATTCATAGTTGTCAGAGCACGGAATAAACCAACACTTCCATTTAGTAAATGAATGAATAAATGTGAATCAGGTACGGTGATGAGTGAATATAAAACCAATGCTAAAGAAGTGAAGGCAAGAGGACAATTAATTGGAGGTGAGCCTAGGCTACATTATAAGTCCTAGTTTCAAAAAGAAACATAAGTATAAACAAACAAAAATATCAACAACAACAGCAAAAAAAAGGCTGTGTTACACACAGGCAATGGAATATAACAGGAAGTGAAAGATGCTGTGTAAGCAAGCCTTCCATTACTGTTACAAATACCAAAGACAATAAGCTTTAAAAAAGGAATGGTTGCCAGCTATGGTGACGCATGCTTTTTTTTTTTTTTAAGTTCATTTTTTCCCATTATTTATTTACTCACTCTACATCCTAATCTCACCCCCTCCCTCCTCTCCTTCCAGTGCCCCCCTCATGCTAATTCCCCCATTGCCACCCTCTGCTTCTTCTCAGAGTAGGGGAGGTCCCCAGGGGATACCAACCTACCCAGACATTGCAAGTGGCACATGCCTTTAATCCCCACACTCCGGAGGTAGAGGCAGGTGGGTCTCAGTGAGTTTGAGGCCAGCCTGGTCTACAAAGCGAGTACAGACTAGCTAGGGTTCTCTTACACAGAGAAACCTTGGCTCTAGAAACCCAAAACCAAACAAACCAAACAAAAAAGAAGGGTTGTGTTGTGACTCACAGTTTTGGTGGCTTTTGTTGGTGCTTGGTGGTCGAAACAGATGACTGAAGAAGCTCTTACTTCCTGGTCTACAGACAAAGAGGAGTCTTCAAAGGCCCACCAGAGCACACTTCCAGTGACCTATGACTTCTCACTAGACTCTTCTTCCCCTCTCTTCCTTCCCATCTTCTGCTCAGGTCTCTCCTTTTTCTCCCCCCTTCTCCTTCTCCATTTATTCCTTTCTCTTTCTCTTCTTTTTTCCTCTATCTCATCAAGACAAGTTCTTACTCTATAAATCCGTCTTCATCTCAACTTCTTGATCCTCTTGCTTCTGCTGCCCTGGTGCTGAGATTTCAGGCATGTGCCACTATACCTGGCCATACTTCATTTCTTAAAGTTTCCACCACTTTCTTAGATTACCAAGCTGGGGATGGACATGTGCAGTTTTGAAGGAAATTGCAAATGTACCTTGTGAAAGGTCAAATATTGCTTGGTTCTAGTGACATGAAATTCTACAAACACAAAATGCTTCACCAAGTAGAAACACAGAGATGTCAGGGAGAGAGAACTTGAATGCAGACAGAGTGTTTTTAGGAGTGTACAATAATGACTCAGGGTGATGCTTAAATGGTGGGCATACAGTGTGCACTGTCCAGACTTATTGACTTTACAACATGGACAGTGAGCCATCATATCAACTATACACTTTGCTTGATAGCGCATCAATGGGCACTCATTCTGGTGGGACAATGATAGTGAGAGAGGCTGAGCATATGTGGCTCCAGGGAAGGCCAGGGAATTCCTGTATTTTCCATTAACCTTTGCTGTACACCCCAAACTCTCCAAAATATTTATGAAAATACACTAAAAATTGAAAGACAGGAAAACAGAGTGGGAGGAATCCAGGATCTTTCCTAATTCTCTCTGTCTCTTATATACCTTTGGCTTCCATATATATATGTGTGTGTGTGTGTAATTTATTTACATGGGGAAAGGAAAGCTGGGTCAGAGTCAATCCTAGTCTCTTGAATATCTGACTGTCCTGGAGAAATATGGAGTCTTCTCCCTACTGTGACCCACAGAATAAATAAAAAGAACCAAGACAGATTTTAAACACCAAGCAGTGGCAGAAAGCTGTCAACAGTCTGCACTCTTCCCATAGGCATATCTTATATTTTAATCTGAACTACTTGCCAAAGTTTAAACTTAACGATTCTATTAAAAAAAATCAGAACTGGCACCAAAAACCTAGGTTTTCATGAAACTTTCACAAAACCTAATGTGTTTCCTTGACACTGCCTTCTGACCCTTGAAGCAATCAGGATTGAAAGCTCTATTACATTGGACCACATTATTTATGCAGTTCTAGGTACTTTTAACTTACCAGAGAGTTGCTTCCCATTAAAGCAGTTGAAGTTGAAGTTCAGTAGGAGTTGAAAATCTGATAAACTCACTCTGTTCAATACAGCCATTCTCCTCAGTATCCAAATTTAGCACCAAGCAGCATACTGTATTGTACATTGTCAGCCGAACTCTCACACGGCTTCCTGGGTGCTGTGGCTGGCTGCTACTGCCCAGTATCTCAAGAGAATAATAACCACATATTACTAGCCTAGGAAAACGTCAAAAATCAACATTTCAGCTTTAGTGTCTACTGAATGCATATTACCTTTACTAAGACAGAAAAATCATTAAGTTGAATCATACAAAATGGTTATGTATTGATGCCTCCAATTACATAAGCATTCTAATAATATAATATTCATGCAGGAGATGGAAAGCACAAACTAGGGAATTACAGATCACTCAGGCCTCATAGAAAATTTCCAGAATATTTAAAACAGAGGAATTTTTCAAAGGTAACATTGTCACAGAAGAGTCTAAAAAATGGGTAGGCAATGGATATGCACAGGGGCAGAGAGAGCTGTACCAAGAACCAAGGCATCTGCAATTTTATTCTGATTTCAATGTCATTACCTGGATGACCTCAGAAGACCAGAAGAAATTTCCTCCCAAGATACAGGATTCTAACTTTAGGCCTTGGCATAGCCAGGGTTCCCAGAGAGCTTCTTTAAACGACCCATCCCAGAATGAATTGACATGAAAGCAAGGTTCTGTTTTCAAAATATTTGTGAACCACACCCCACTTCACCCCCCTCCACCATGTGTGTGTACACATTTACATGTAAAGACCTCAAGTGTCAATCATCATGTACCTTTTTTTTGAGACAGGGCCTCTCATTGACTGGGAACTTGTTGATTTAGCTAGGCTGGATGACCAGTGAGTTTTAGAAAGACAACTGTCTCCACTTTCCTAGCTTCCCAGTCTTTGGATTACAAGTATACCAACATGTCCTTTTTTGTCTTTCTTTCTTTCTTTCTTTCTTTCTTTCTTTCTTTCTTTCTTTCTTTCTTTCTTTTAAACATGGGTTCTGAGTCTTCATGATTGAAGCATGCACTTTAGGGACTGACCCATCTCCCTTGCTCTTTGTGTGACATTAGAGGATACTTTTTGGCTATTAACACATTCAGGAGTGGCTCTATAGGAAGAAAACTTGATTAATGTTCCTTAATTTAGGGCATTTTATATATTCAGTTGCCAAAAGAACATTTAAAAGACACAGCATCTGTTAATGCTATGACGAGCTAGTGTGCTGTGGCACACACTTTGCTAAGTCACAGGTATAGAGATGCATGCAGCCCAAGGGTCTGTGAGGGACCTTAGATACAGATTCAGAGTTTGAGAGATTTGCATCTTAGAATGCTGCTAAATTAACTCATTTATATTTTTTACTTTTCCCACTGGAAACAACACTCTCCTTTTCTCTCTTGCAAAGATAGCTATGAAATAAATTAGCGACGGAAACTACATTCTCCTTACAGTTTCTGAATTTGATTCTTCTGAGATCTTCATTTTCTGGTTATAATGGGTACTCATCTTTTCCAAAGTGATCATTATGCTTGCTAAAATACGAAAGTCTGGCAAGATCCAATCTACTTTCTGCGGAAACATCAAGAAAACACAATGACTGCACAATGGCACCCCCTAACATGGTGTTGTCAAGACAAATCTCAACTGGAGGAGAAGAATTTTTTAAAAATATATTTTCTGTAGCATGATTTCTATGCTTTTTGTTTCTCTTTTACACAGAGGACAGATCAGAATGCTTTATTACATACATTTGAAATGAGAATTTTAAAAGAAATCTACTTCCTGTGAACAAGGCAAGCTTAATCTTTTATGGCACCTCAGGGGCAAGTTTAGAAGCTTGAAAAATACAACGGCTTCTGGAGCACTAAATTCTTTGAATGAGCTTATGGAAATGCTGTTCCCTTCAGGGGCTGTACTATCCACAGCAGGCACAGAGATGTGCACCCTGCGAGCTGAGTCTACCAGGTATTAAGCCAACCAGAACACGTTATAGGGCTAAATTTAGATTTGTATTTTAAAACTGTTCTGAATGGTCACATTTAAATGCCTGGTATGAAGTTCTATCTCTTTCACAGCAAAGGGAGGGATTGGGCAGGTATTCTGTGGACTCACTGCTGATTTTCCAAAAGCTCTCAGTGGTTTCAGCAAGCGCCTTCTTAGAGGGTTGAGCGCATCTCAGGCAGACGTGCAGATTATCCTCTGTTTAGAAACTTGTGTCTGCCATCTGAAAAGGACTTTTTGTCATGGTGGTATATTCAGAGATTGAACCCAGGACATTGTGCTATGTAATCTATGATCTTTAGAACTTTAAATAGGATTTTGATATTAACGCATCAGAAAACATTAAGGAGTCTTCAGCCTCTCACTGAAATCCAAACTAAAGAAACTGCACAAATATACCATGAGTTTGTGGACCAGTAAATGTGGTTAATATGTGCTCATGCAAGCCCACACTTTCTCTGATTCTGTTAATAAGAGAGCAGTATTTAGTTCACACGAGACATCCCTGTCTTATTAGTTAATGCTAATACTAGCCTGATATTTTAACAGGGAGTGTGATAAATGGGGTTTATAGAGACCACTAAGAGGCAACAAGAAATCTAGGAAACCTGACAATGGGGGTGCCATGGCTCCCTGAGACTGTAGGTAATTATGCTTGTATACCCAACAGCTGGCTATTGGAACAAGGTGGGAAAGTATGGACCAACAAAGAAAGCCTCAGAGAAGTAACAGCCAATCAGGCTCTGGGCAGAGTAACTTCCTCATGTTACGGCAAAGAAACAGGACGGACAATAGCACAGCATTACTGTACAGATGGCATACCACTGTGTGTTTCATCTCAGGGTCCAGTGTCAGAAGTGAACTTGGAATCGGTGAAAGCCTTCTGCTCACTGTTTCCCCCCTATCATCTGCTCAAGGAGCTGGGGCTGTCAAGGAGACGTGAAGTGATAGCCTTACAGCATGGCTTTTTGTAATTGTTCCCTTTCTACTGCTTCAGCTAAATGGTTCAGGGTATATCTGTTATTTTTTTCATGTTATCACCTAATCCCCAAATGACTCCAGTGATAAGGAAAAAATGCAGATTGTCAAATAATATCAAGCTGAGTTCATCAGTGACATGATAAACCTAGAAACAGCAAAGCATGAGACGACACTTGACTTTCCCATGTTCCGCTTGCTGTTTGGATTGCCATGGTGACTGGGGACAGCGACTGAAAATGTAAAATTTCAGCTGAATTTTTTCTGTGTGTGTGAAAGCCAGATAGACACAGTACTTTCTTTCTCGTAGTTTAGTGCTGTAGAAGCTGAGGCTGGATGATTGCATGTTTCAGGCCAGTCTGGGATTCATATCTAGGATCTATCTCAGAAAGCACAGGAGAAAAGAGTGAACGAAAAGAATGTTTAAGAAATGGAAAGTTAAAAATAAAGAAAGAAATGGAAAGTTTTTGTCTTTGTCCAAAGGCTTGGATTTGACCTTGGCATGATTTCTACTGCACGCATGTGACATGTTAAATCTCCCAAAGTACTTTCAAATAGTTTCCATCTGATTTTTCAAGTAACCTACTTCAAAGGCTCATAAAGATAAGGAGATGGTAATGGACAGGCTGTGTGTGCATATGTGTGTGTGTGTGTGTGTGTGTGTGTGTGTGTGTGCACGCGTGCACACTTCTGTGACACAGAAGACACAGAGAAAGCTAATAGCTGCTGAAGTTTTCAAGAGTGAGAATAGTCCAAGCATGTCAGAGCAGTTATCGCCTGACCTTAGAAAGCTATAAGTAAAGAGCCTGAAAATGTCGCCACAGCAGTGTGGAGCCTCATAACATTACCAAGGTGGATCAAAAGGCCTTTCTATCCTTCAAACCACTAAAAGGCAGTCACAAAGCAAAACAAAGCATGGGAATCCTTCAAGCTGCTACCTATATAGCAAACCAATTTTCCAGTCTGCTAGAAATGTCCTTCTGCATTTCTCTGTTTAACTGGTCATCCATGTTAATATGACCCAGAGAGAGAAAACCCACAGTTCCCTGGTCATGCTGACCTACCGTCTTCCCACCTCTAAACAGCAGTAGTTCTAGCAACTGACAGAAAATTAATGTGTGGGTGGGGAGCAGGCTGAGACAGTCCTGCCATTTGTTTAGCTTCCGATCTGATCCAAGGAACAGATATAAACTCGAGGAGACAGAATTCAGAGTCCCTCTTCTCTAGGGACACAAAAATTTAGCTGAAGAGGCAAACATACAGATACCTAAATTGTCTCCCTTTCTTCACGAACTCCTCAGCCTTGTGTGAAGCTAACCATTAAATCTGCAGTGGTCTACACAGATTAGTTTTTCTTCCCCTTTGCCTTTCCTTTTTATATCTATTAAAATCTAATTTTGTGTATACATATTCGTGTGAATGTATGCCACGCAAGTGCAGGTGCCCTTGGAATCAGTAAATGGGCATTAGATTGCCCAGAGCTGGAGTCACAGGCTCATGAGCCACCTGATGTGGGTTCAGAAAGCTGAATAATAGATCTTAACTGTGTGCACCAATCTCCCCAGACCCGGCAGACCTTCAACTTCCTACATCTTGATGATCTCAGATTTGTGCTTCTTGCCCATAAGTTTCTAATACTTTTAACATTTAGTTGCTCTTACTTTCTCTTTCACTTGAAAAACTCAGGGGAACTCCATGCATTCTCTTCAAAATAATTAAAAACCCTCAGGGTGACCTTCAAGCCTTGCAATTACCTGTTCCAAATACTTGTACCTTTGGTCATAGACAAGCTGGGTAGTGGTACTTTGATATGAGCAATTTGTAGCCACCTGCAAGCCTTTTCTGGTAGAGAAATCTTTAAATCTTTGGATCTTTAAATTTTACCTTCTTCCAGGCCGTATTCAACCTCTGTTTTCCCAGTAAACCAGTGCCAACTCTCTCACATAGGACTTCCCCTTTGTAACAGATTCACAATCAAGCTTGAAATATATTTGCATGGAGTAAAATAAAAGAAAAGCTATTTATACTTTTTAAAACGTGTATTTAGCAAATAATAAAATAAAAAGTCAAGAAACTATACAAAATAGGCTATCCTACCTGCAGCTCTATTCAAATGTTATGTGCTTTGGAAGGGCCCATAATGGCGATGAGAATGACCTGTTAGATCTTTTGTTGATGATATCCTTTAGGGCTTGCTCTTATGACATGTTGCAATATAAACAGGTCTTTAAAAACTAGTGTTTAGGGAAAAGATCCCACAGTGCACCTTGACTATTAAGGTGGACATAGCTTGGACACAACTATGTATAGTTCCCTGTACTCTACCAAGTATAGCATTGAGGGCTGCCTGAGTCAGTTTCATTTTTCTTTTCCTGGCCAAATAGGAAAGCAAAAAGCATTCCAGTTCATACAATGCACAGTCAGAGTCATGACTGTGATCCAGTACAACTTATAGGAAAACTGGTGATCATATACATTTTGAGGAAGAAATAAGGTTTTCCATATGTTCCAGATCTTCTTTAGTTTCTCTTTTTATCTTTGGAGATTTCAAGTGGAAAGCTTGCTATGGGCTTTGTTTGTTTGTCTCTATCAATGCAGGATTTAGACTATGACCTCAGCGTACTAAGTAATCCGATGATGCACACCTTAACACTGAGCAAAACAATCTTTGCTGGGGGAAAGGTTTATTTGACTTAGAGATTATGGTTCATCATCCAGGAAAGCCAGAGCAGGAACTCAAAGCAGGAACAAGGAGGTAGGAATGGAATCAGGGACCAAGGAGGAGTGATGCTCATTGGCCTGCTTCCAGTCTTATGTTCAGCTAACTTCTATATGCCTTGGGGTGCCACTGACCACTCCTAAGTCACTTGCCAGTTAAGTAAATTTCCCCACAGAAGTTTCCCGTGGCCAATCTGATAGAGGTAATTATTCCTCTTATGTTCCCTCTTCCCAGCAGTGTCAAGTTCACAATTAAAGCTAACTATGACTGAAAACAATACTCAGGCTACTTAGTCTATCTGAGAGGAAGTGAAGGCATGTCAGGTGGGCACAGCCCTTGATATATTTTTAAAGTCTAGGATGAACAATACCCAAATCTGCCCCACAGTGGAGTCCATGAAACCCAACCCAGACATTGCCAAGTGATTAGTTTGAAGTAGTGACTTCAATATGCACACAGACTATAGCAGTATTCACCCATGACTCCCCAAATGCTACCTTGTAGGGAGGAAACCAGAGGTCTGAGTTTCCTGAGAATAACTGTTTGGCACAAAGACCTGACACCTTTTCTTTTAACAGACAAACCAATACAGGCAGCATAAGAGCTCAAACACCCACAGAAGCCCGTGGTGTAACCACGGTGCATTGTAGTCTCTTCTCAAGCTCTAGGATGCATGGCTCGTCACATAAAACTGATGCACATTAACTATGTGCCGCAGATGATGTCTGTTTCTTTATATCCCAACTTGTGGATCAGCCATTTATCATTCAAATGCACAAAGCGGGCTGCATTGCAAACGTGAGGAAGTCACCCCAGCCATATTTCAGCTAAGAAGAGACTGTCACCTCATCGAAAGTATATGGAAATAAATCCACCTGATATATACGTTTTTGATCTGTTCCAGCAGGACATGATAAAAATGTCTCTGGGTAAGTTTTATTGCTGATGAAAAGCAGAGGCTTACAGCCTGTGGTGGGGGTGGGGCAGGTCTGCAGAGCACAAAGCGCATAGGTTCTATCTCCTTTGTACTGCAAATACTCTTTCCCCCTCAGATCTTTCCAGGTAAATCATAGAATATGAGATTTGAAAGGGAACTGAGCTAGCCTTTTCCAGGACTTTCAACCTAAAATCCATAATCTTTATAGGTCATGAAGTTTATAAAGCTCCCATGAGCACTTCTTGGAGAGGGCTTAGAGTAGCTCTTTTGAAGAGATTCATGAACCTCTAAATAACACACAAACATTAAAAAATTATGACACAACACACACAGCATAAAATTAATTACTATTTTCCTTTTGGTTTTCTGAAGCAGGTCTTGCTATGTAGTATAATCTGGTCTTAAAATTACTGTATATCCCAGGCTACCCTCAAATTCACAATGCCCCTGCCTCAGTCTTCTAAGTACTGGGATTTCAGGCATGTGCTGCTATATCTGGCTTACATTAAGAATTGTGTGTGTGTTGGGCCCAGGGGTCCCACTCAAACTAAGGCACCAGCCAAGGACAATACAGGAGGTAAACTTTAAACCCCTTCCCAGATCTAGCCAATGGTCAGAATATTCTCCACAGTTGAGTGGAGAGTGTGATATGACTTTCTCACGTACTCTGGTGCCTCACATTTGACCATGTCCCCTGGAGGGGGAGACCTGGTGGCACTCAGAGGAAGGACAGCAGGTAGCCAAGAAGAGACTTGATACCCTATGAGCATATACAGGGGGAGGTAATCCCCCTCAGGAACAGTCATAGGGGAGGGGAATAATGGGAAAATGGGGAGGGAGGAATGGGAGGATACAAGGGATGGGATAAACATTGAGATGTAACAAGAATAAATTAATAAAAAAAAATTAAAAAAAAAAGAATTGTGTGTGTGTGTGTGTGTGTGTGTGTGTGTGTGTGTACAGTGCATATGCTGCTCTATGAATCTCTACCTTATTACTTTGGGACAGAGTCTCTCACTGAGCCTGGAGCTAGGCTGGCTACTAGCCATCTGCCCTTAACATAAGTAGGGTTAGAAGCACACTCATGTTCATGATGGTTCTTGTCTTAGTCAGTGTGCTACTGCCTTAAAGAGACACCATGACAATGGTAACTCTTATAAAAGAAAGTATTTAATTGGGGCTTGCTTACAGTTTCAGAGGTTTGGTCCATTTTCATCAAGGTAGGAAGCATGGCAGCATGCAGGCAGACATAGTGGCTGGAGAAGTAGCTGAGAGTTCTACATCCAGATGCAAAGGGGATGAAAGGACCTCTGGGCTTTGCTTGGCCATTTTTTTGTTGTTGTTGTTTTGTTTTGTAACTCATCCTCAGTGACACACTTCCCCTAACAAGGCCACACCTACTCCAACAAGGCCACATCTCCTAATGACTTCCTAATGACTAAGCATGGGAATGAATATATATATATATATATGCCTAAGGAGGCCATTCTTATTTACAACACTGCAGTGCTATAATGTGAGCTCAGGTACTCACACTTTGGTAGCACATGGTTCTACCCACTGAGCCACCTGCCAGCTCCCACACTATCATTTTTAAGAGTAAAGTTTATTAGTGTTAGTTTACTCATGCTGTTGCATAATAAATCCCTAACACCTTTGTATATTGGGCCTCACACTGATCTATGACCTTCCCGAGACAGAGGTTACTGTAGAACTTGGATGTGGTTTGTCCCAATCTTGAAATTTGATGCAGTGTGTAGGGTAGTGGGGTTTTAAAGAGGATCAATGTGGTTTTTTTTGGGGGGGGGGACTAAAGTAATTCCTGTGTGACTAAGAGCAGGCTGTAATAAACCAGGCCAGCTCTGACGTCTGCCTCCTCTTCTACAGGTGTAGGGCCTCTCTGCATGCACTGCCTTCACGTGGCTACCTGCCATGCTATAATGCAGCATGGTGCCTTGCCAGATGTAGCCACCCTTTTGGGCCTTCCCTATTCTTCAGATCTATAATCTAAAAGACCCCTCTTTTCTTTATATATTGTCCAGCCAAAAGTACTATGTGATAGCAACACAAATATGGTTATGACAAGTTCAAGAAGGAGAATTCAGGAGCAATGCCCATTGTTACCAGCAATGCCCCCAGCCTTACCTTTCCTTATTAGGATCTCTTTTGAAGGTTTAAATGTCAACCCATGAAAATATCAAGTAGAGAGACCCCTGAAAGAAGATTATTGAGTTTTAACAAGATGGCTATAAATAGACAGAAATCCCTCAAGTCCACTTTTTAAGTATAACAGAAACAGCAGCTATAGGGTGGAGGAAAATAAAGACCCTGAATTATAATCAAGCATCATAATGAGAATTAGTTTTATGGTCTCTGAGGCTGAAAAGCAGAGGTGTGAGGGTGCTAATGCCCTCATTTTAGAGCGTATGAGCCCCAGGATATTCCATCCCTTCAAACATTACTTTGAACATAAACTGAAATTTCATCAGAATGGTGCACAGAATAAGCAAAAAGGTGAAGGGTCAATTCCATCAAAGTCTATTATGTGTTCCCACACATAGGAAGTTGGCTGTGCAGGTCTGATGACATAGCACAGAGCAGCTTTATTCTAGTAAAGATCCTACTGATGAATATGGAAGTCATTTATGAGCTGACAGCAGGATCCATGGAGAACAAATCATAGCCACACACCACACATGCCTTCTTTTTACTCTCACATATGCCTTCTCCATGTCTGGAAATGACACAAGCTCTTAGCACAGATTTTACATCATCTTTGTTTAAACCTGTAGTGAACAGGCTCCTTTATAGAGACTACAAGATTGAGTTTAAAATAACTCACATTGGCATATCCATAGCCACAGAAGCAATGGTAGAATTAGGAATTGAACTCATCCCCTTAGCCTTGAAGATTGGCTTTGTCCTGAGGGGACTGCTTGAAAACTAGTTTCAAGTAAAGACAGGGAGGGTGGGTGGTGATTGGGTCAGGTGCTCAAGAAGAATCCAAAAGGTCTTGGGCTGGTGAGATGGTTCTTCAGGCAAAAGAGCTTGCGATGTAAGCCTGTCAAAGTGACTCTAATCCCCAGAACACACAGTGAAACCAGAGGACAGATTCCTGAAAGTTGTCCTCTGACCATTACACAGTGAGGTATGCAACCCCACCCCCCAACACACACAAATAACAGACAAGTAATTATATAAAGACTTCCACATTTTCTGAGTAAACAATGGTTAGGGATGGGGACAGGACATCTTAGTAAAGTTAAGCATTGAGTTGATAAGCCTTCTCATTTAATCTCTAGTCTTTCCAGGTGTAAATAAGTGTGCATGCGTGCGCACACACACACACACACACACACACACACACACACACACACACACACACACGACTCTTTCACTGTTGATGATGTCATCTATCCTCATCTTCATCCCACAGATCATTTGGAATAAAGAGATGTTTATCAGTCATGCTTGGCTCCTTTCTATTACACCTTTCTTTCCTGGTGTGCTCCTTCTTGTTTGATGCTGTGGCAAAAGCATGAGAATGCCCAGGTAAGGCAAGCATCTTAGTTACTTTACTATCACCATATCAAAGCATCAGACCAACGCAGCTTGTAAAAGAAAGCACTTACTTCGGCATTCCCAGTTCCAGAGGGTTAGAGTCTGGCCATCATGGTGTGGAGCATGGTAGCAGGTAGGCAGGTATGGTACTGGGGCAATACCTGAGAGTTTAGATTTAATGCACAAGAAGTAGGCAGGGACAACTAACTAGGAATGGCTTGGGCGTTTGTAACTTTAAAAGTCCAGCCCCAAAGACATATCTCCTCCAATGAGGCCACACCTCCTATTCCTTTCCAAACAGTTTCCAACTAGGGACCAAGCATTCACACAAATGAGCCCCTGTGGGGCATCCTCTCTCAAATTACCACAGCCAAGATTTAGAAATTTATATTGAATCTGTGCTGGTCACTGCAGACTTCCACGCTAGGAGTTTTTCTTTGTAGTAAATTATTTAGTAACGCGGAAACCTCCTGGCTCAGAAACCATGGGCTAATTATCATTCTCATAGTTATGAGGTAAACAAATCTCCAAATTGCAACATTAAATTTTTTCCCTAAGACTCCCCAGGAGTTTCATTTTCTTTAAGAATTTTTTTCTCATTACTTATTCATCAAGCAGATTTATCAAGAAGTAGATAATATCATCTCTCTGGAGCTTAAGTTTCATTACCTTTCCTTGAAGTTAATAGATGAAGGTCAGCGATAAACATGCCAAAGAGCTTTTAACTTTCTTGCTGTTGCTGTTGCTCTGGTGGTTACTGGCTTCTTAAAAAAAGTATTTCACTAGAGCCTAGATGAGGGACTTGACCTTTGGGATTCTCAATATAGCCTCAAGGTAGAATATTAAAACAAAACAAAACAAAACAAAACAAAACCCAACATTTGAACTGGGTCCAGTAATAGATACAATAACACATTTTACACATTTCTTTTCTAGGGAAAGAAAAAGGCATTAGGCTCCTCTTATCAAGATAAGGCAGGCAAAACATTTCTGTTAAGATTAAATCAGTTTAAGATGGCTTGACAGCTCCTCAAGATGCTCACGTGAAGCATAGCAAAGGAGGAGGGAAGCTGAAAGTATGCATAGCCAGATAATTATGTGGATCTATGTGTGCACATTTGTGTGGTGTGTTGTGGTATGTGTGTGTGTGTGCGCGTGCACACATGTGTGTGTGCATGTGTGCATGTATAGAATGTGTTATATATATCTTCAGTAAAATAATCTTTTGGTTTTAGGATTATTGATGTATACTTCTACTTACAAATATGGAGATAACATATGTTCCAATATATTATTTTAATGTACAAAGTGTACATGAATTTTCTTCTACATTAATTCATATATAGACTAATAATTTCTGGATTTTCTACAAGAATTCAGTGGTATTATTTTGTGCACCATCTGGACCAGGTCACAGAGTGTCCAGTTAGTTGGGTAGACATCATTTCTGGCAATGTTTGTTGAGGTAAACATTTGAATTGATAGACTGAATAGAGCCCATGGCTGCCGCTGCTTTGGATTGGGTTCATCTAATTCACTGGGGACACAAACAACAATAAAATGGAAGACGAGTGGGTTGATTCTTTCTTGCTATCTGATTGTAGGAGTTAGGGTATCACCCTTCCTCTGTCCTCAGCATCTTGGCTTTCAGGCTATGAGGGCAAGACTTGAACTTGTGACATCACTTCTTCAAGTCTCACATCTTAGGACTCGGGATAGAACTATGACACTTATTTGTAGGTGGCAGATGTTGGGATTGCTTAGATTCTCATTCTCAGGAGCCAACCATTTACATAAATATCTACTCCTCAGATTTTTTCCTTAGTCCTCTCTTTCTCACTGGCTCTCTTTCTCTATCTGCCAGTGGCTGTGTTTCTCAGTGAACTGTAAAAAGCACAAACACTACATGAAGTTGGAGTAATCAGGTGAGTCAGGGCTTGACAACTATAGTATCATGGACCTTGAGTGAATTTTTGAAACAAATAAGCACAAGAAGACCCTGCCACAGTCTTTCTGAGAGGCATGCAGCCATTTCTGTCTTTTGCGTTTGTATTTTCTCTAGAGGCATGCACCCAAGAATCATTTCATCTTAGCTGCATTGCAAGAAAGAGACTAGCACAAATATGAAACAGCAAATGATAAAAATATTTTCAGGAAATAATGAGACTTGATGAGACTGGAGAAAACTACAGACTAGACACCTGATAAAAAGGGCATGGTTGTTACTAAGCATTAGCCGGATGGCAGAGATGGAAAAGCAATGATGAGATGGAGTGAGATTTTTGCTGTCTTAAAGAACCCAGTTATGTTATATAAACATGTTTTTGTTTTAATCCCAAGCATGGGATATGGGGCTGCTTCAGATTCCCCACAGTAGCAGACTATTTGCCTCATGTGTGCTCTGGCAGGGGGTGATTCTTCCAGCTGAAGATATTTTAATTCTGGGGACTCTAGTGATGGTATAAAAAGATCAGAGCCCCAAGAGAGGAAGCACACGGCTGTCCCTCCTGCTGGTTCCTGCTGCTGGTGGTTTGTCAAGTGGTTGTGGAGGAGACAGTAAGAAGAAATTAGAGACATCCTGACTAGACAAAGAAGATTAGACTTGCCCCAAGGAACTCAATGCCTCTAATCAGCAGGGACTAGTAAAAAGATCTTACCGCCCACTCTCCCTACTAACCTGTCTCTCTATCTGGTGTTAGGTGATTGGAAGAAATTGGGGTGGAGAAAGGTGGTGTAAGAATTCAAACAAAATAGCCAAGAGAAAGATGCTTACAGCAAGATCTATCCTTTACTTTCTTTTATCATATGTCTGTGGTTTATTGGCATGCATGTATGCATGTTTGCATGTATGTAGGTACACCCCCTCTGTGTGTGTGTGTAGACATAATGTTAAAGGCATATTTTCTGCATTGTTTTATATCTTATTCACTGAAGTAGGGTCTCTCAATTGGATCCTGAGTTAGTTGTTTCAAGTGTTCTACCTAGTCAGCTTGCTCTGGAAGTCCTGTCTCTGCTTAGAGAGCTAGCATTACAAGAAGGCCACCATGCTCACATGTCCCTGGCATGGGAGTCCATCACACATGTGTAACAAACATGTCACCCACTAGGACCCCTCATGAGCCTCATCACCAATGCTTCATTTCAAGAGAAGCTAGAAATTTAGATTTATAAGTAACTAACTCATTTTTGAGTGGTCAATAATTCAAAAAATTAAAAACCATAATCATTTGGATAGAAGACTTTTGCAGTCCTTGTCTGGCTCACAGTGTAGGCCAAATAAGAAGGTTGGAACTTTACGTGGAGTGACAGGGAGCCGGAAGTGAGTGGGAGGCAAGAATTCAGGTGCTTCCTTCATCTTATCATCCACAAAGCTTGAAGGAAGCAGATGCAGCCAGACAGTTTCCTATGTTGCCCACAGTGAATGTGTCAAATCAGAGCTCCTTCAGGGCACTTGGAGAGATTATTATAATGATATGTTGGCAATTTGAATTAATTACATACTGATCCACCACAGATTACTGTAAATGAAAGAGAAAATGAAAGTAAACACTGAACTGGAAGAGATGGATGGATCCACAGAGAATGACACTCAGGAGGAAGTCATAGACGAAGGATTCAGAATCCCTATACTCACGTCACTTCCTTGAGAGAGCATGAACATGTGACCGTGGTTATGTGGCTGTGGCTGTGAAACTTACTGCTCTCATATATGAAGAAATGGCTTCAAATTCAGAAGCACTTCAGAAGAGTCATCCTTTCTGTTTGGCCACAGGAAACGTTTACACATCACTAAAACATTAGGTGTAATTGGCAACTTCAAGACAGGCAATGATTGTATTTGGTCTTTATTTTCTTACTTGGAAAAATGTGGTGAGTTTGATGACTTCTTAAATTTCTTCTAACATATCACTGGAAGCGATAGATGTCCTATTATAGAAGGTTGTATGAGCACTGGAAAAAATCAAAATAAACTATTATTAATTATTATTATTATTATTACCATTATCATTATCATTATAGACAGAGTTTCTCTGTGTAACAGCTCTGGCTGCCCTGGAACTTGCTCTATAGACCAGGCTGGCCTTGAGCTCACAAAGATCTGCCTTCCTCTAAACACAGATAAAATAGGAAACAAGAATTCATAGCAAGCAGGGAAATGTGTGGTGGGAGATTTATCTTGAAAAATGAGTCTAAAATTATAAAATTTTATTCCAGAGTTATCAACATTTAAATTATAAACACCACTGTGCATAGAATATAAGATTGAGCTCAGCAGAAACCGAGCAGCAATTGATTTGGAGGCGGGCATAATTTTCTTCTTACTAATTGGACTGGTACAGGATACACTATTCTTTATTTCATGTTTGAATTTCCCAGGGTGGCAATCAGGATGGACACTGCTGCAAAAAAGCCTTTGAAGGCTGAATCAGTTTCACAAAGTGCCTCTCCTCATCTTTTGTATTCAAATCTTTCTCTTCTGAGGCATTTACCTTATAATCGTTTCCATCTATTTTTCTCTTAATTGTTAATCATCTGATTCTACTAGATTCTGTGAAAATAGATCTGCATGGAATCAGACCGATTTTCTTCCTCTCTTACAGGGTTTATAAAATCTTGCATTTGTGCATAGCACGTATAGAGTCACACACTGAGAAAGCACAGAACTGACAAGTGTGTAACCCATGAGCTGCCACCCAAAACAGAAAAAAAAAAATCTCCGAGTATATCAGACTATTTTAAAGTAATTTTAGGGTAAAAAACAATAAACATCCATTAGTTTCTGTCTGACTATGATTGATAGTCATACTTGATTCATCTTTTTTTTCACTGATACTAATTAGAATTAGTCACTTACACAAAGGATAAGCATTATAGTGAAATCCTGAACATTAGTATCTTTCCAACAAGAGATGTTTATTTCCTAAAGCTTATATTCACAGAAAAAAGATTAGAAAATTAACTCATATAATTAGTCTAAATACAGTTTTCATGCACAGACCAAAGTTTCAGACCAAGTACTTATTATTAGTTGTAGGAACCAAGGCTCAAAATATTGACACCAAATGTGTCTAATAGGACATGAGACATTGAATCTCATTAGAGAAAGAAATTTCAAAATAAAATATAAATTACAAATAAAACATAAATTAGATCTTAAAAATCACAGGAGAATAGGCAGTGCAACAGTTTTTAGCTCTTTTTCTCTTCTCTTTTTTTTTTCCATGCGGGTTTAAAATTTTTTTTATTTAATTAATTTATTCAGATTACAACTCAATTGTTATCCTATCACTTGTATCCTCCCATTCCTCCCTCCCTCCTGCTTTTACCCTATTTCCCTCCCCCAGGTCTATGACCGAGAGGGACCTCCTCCTCCACTATATGGTCATAGGCTAGCAAGTCTCATCTTATTCTTTCTTTGAGTGCCATCAGGCCTCCCCACCAAGGGGAGGTAGTCAAATATGGAGCATCAGAGTTCATGTCAGATTCAGTCCCCGCTCTCCACTAACTGTGGAAAATGACCTGTCTACTGGTTATATCAGAGTAAGGGTTCGATGTTTACTACTTGTATTGTCCTTGGTTAGTGCAATAGTTTGAGCAGGTGGTCCTGTACCACGATCCACCCATCACGATGTTCTTCTTGTAGGTTTCTAGGACCCTCTGGGTCCTTCTATTTCCCCATCTCCTATATTTCTCTTATCTAGATTCCCAGTAGGATGTAGGTCTGTTATCCTAGGGAGATAGATGGTGACAGGATCATCCCTGCAATTTCACAGGCCACCTATTCTGGAGTATACAGCATTCTCAAACAAGGAAGAAGGTGAGGCTAGACACCACACACACACACACACACACACACACACACACACACACACACATGAAAAAGAAGTTGCAAACAAAAGGCAAAAAAACCCTATGCAACTAGAATTTCCAAAAACAGTATAGTATATTAATCTAGTAATTCAATTATAATTTACATCCTCCCTCTCTATAAAAGTGATGTTTGTTTTATTTTTAAATGTCTCATTTTCACTATGTGTGGGTTTCTGTGTGTGAGGTTTATCCAGTGCCAGCCTATGGGGGCCTGAAGAGGATACTGGATGCCCCAGAGGCTGGAAGGATGGAGGTTGTGAGCATCCTGAGCACTGAGAACTAAACCTGAAGAACAGCAGTCACCTTTAGCCACTGAGCCATATCTCCATGCCTCTCTCAAATAGCTGTTTTTGAGAAAAGGTATTGCTCTGTGTGCTAGACTGGTCTGATGCTCACTGTGTATCCTAGGCTAGCTTTGACAATTTGTCTCTTGCCTCTACCTCCCATTACACTGGGCCAAGAAAAAAATAAATTCCATAGTAGGGTTTCATAACTAGTAATTTTGTTTAGTTCACTTAGCTTGGCAATTGCCAATTGTCATTCTGTTGTGTGTCCTGTAGTCAGTCAAACAAGAAGTTGCAGCCTGGAGACAGAGGAGAGCATTGTTTGTATGACTACACATCTCACAGTGCCAATTTACTCCCAGGTTAAGACAAGTCTTGAAATCTGGAAGCCCCTTGAAAGTCAAATAAAAATTAAAATAGAGGAGCAAATCCTCTTAGGTGCACCAATTGTATTAAATCAACGGCACGAATTCAATCAGATGCCTTAGTTATTCCCGCCCATGGACTCATGGCTACTGAATATTTGCATGGTCATCTTAGAACAATGGGAAATGGTGGTGTGGAAAATTGCATCACGCTGCTTTAGGATGTATAACCCAGGCTGAAGTTAGATGTTCTTGAGGAATGCTGACTTGTTCTTATTCTCACCAAGTTATTGTTTAGTTCACCAGGCTATTGTTAGGAATGTAGTAGCAAATTTATATTCAAGTTTAGTTTTCCTATTCCCCAAACTCAGAGGAAAGACAAGCTGGTACTCCAACCTCACCTACAACAAACTGGGAAAAAACATTGGAATAGAGTAATTGTCTGTAGGAATACAGAGAGGTTTTGATGAGAGAAGTGAAGGACTAGAAAACTCACTTTGATATTGGAAGTCTCTCTAACAGTTCTGGAAACTCACTCAGTCCATCCTTTGAGGCAAAGGACCCTTCTAATTCTTTTTCTCTTTCAATACCTCGTATCCTTGGATATCAAGCTGGGGTTAGATCCCAGCTCTGCTAGGAAAATATTTTTAAGATTGTTTCTATTGAGACATGTAGACTTTCTTCCTGTCCTCACTCCTTTTGCAACACAATGTCAAAATATTAACTTATTATTTACATTATATTGGGTGTTATGAGTAACTCAGGCATGATTAAAGTATACAGGAAGATTTGTGTACATTTCATAAAATTTAGTGGAAGACATTTAACCCCTTCTGGATACCCAAGAGTCTTTCTCCTGGAATCATCTTCTACAGATACAAAGAAGCATCTATAATTAGCTACAGAAAATGAAGCAGAAAAAATAAAATAAAACATTATTTAAATATCATTAAAAATAATATAGCTAGTAGTTATCCACTTTGGCAAGAATAATGAATAAGAATCGACATTTCTTCTCCCCAGCAAACTGAAGACTGATTCTCTTTGCACAGGATATAGGCTCCTTCCCTGGTCGCACAGTGTGGTCTGGGAAACTGTATGGTAATTCTGATGTCTTCAGGGAATGAGTCTCACTTTACATTCTGACTTCTTCAAGTCAAGCCAGTGACATCAAATGCTGAAGCCTTTTCTAGAACTTTGCCCTTTTCCCTACAGGTTTTCAGGAAACTTTTAAGTTGAAGCTTATTTCAGTTCCCTCTTCAGAGTGTTTTTACCCCACAATACTCTTTCCTGCCTTCATCTCTCTGGATTATATCAGTCATCAGCCCGACAAAGGCACCAACATTGGCTAAAAATTATGACCTATTTTTCCTTTTCTTTTTTCTTCTTTTCCTTCCTTCCTTCCCTTCTTCCTTCTTTCCTTCCTTCCTTCCATCAACACATCTCTCTGAGTCTCATTCCAGCTGGAGGAAAAGGTAGACATGTAACCAACTTCTGTATAATAGAATATGTGTAGAAAGAGTTCAAAAGTTTCCAGGTCTTTCCTATGCTGACTACAGTCAGCTATTTCTCATTGGCTGTAGGCTACTAGAACAAAGTGAAACAAGTTCATTACAATAATACCAAGACTTAAGAGGAAATGGGCTCTGAGTTGAGTTCTTGAAATGGATAATGTTCACAAACTGCCATATTAACATAGCTTGTATGTGGGATATACTGTAGCAGTCTTAATAATAGCCACTGCTCCAAAGTTTCCCATATTCCAATCCCAAGACTCTGACTGTGTTTTCTCGTACAACAAGAATGACTTTTCCATTCTCCCATGTTTCTCTCATCTAGAGTCCCAATAGGATGTCCTCCCTTCTGCCCCAGTTTCCTGGTAAGTGAAGACTTTCATGGGACCTGCCCCTTGGGCTAGTGTGCAGATATAAGTGAGTATATACCATTTGACTCTTTCTGGTTCTGGGATATCTCACTCATTATGATCATTTCTAGTTCAATCCATATGTCCAAAAATTTCGGGAATTCCTTGTTTTTAATAGCTGAGTAGTATTCCATTGTGTGGACAATACGTGCAATAAACTTCAAACCCCTACCCAGATCTAGCCAACGGACAGGACATTCTCCACAGTTGAGTGGAGAGTGGGGTCTGACTGTCACACAAACTCTGGTGCCCCATATTTGGCCACGTCCCCTGGATGGAGAGACCTGGTGGCACTCAGGGGAAGGATAGCAGGTTACCAAGAAGAGACTTGATATTCTATGAGCATATACAGGGGGAGGAAGTCCCCCTCAGTCACAGTCATAGGGGAGGGGAGTAAGGGGAAAATGGGAGGGAGGGAGGAATGGGAGGATACAAGGGATGGGATAACCATTTAGATGTAATATGAATAAATTAATAAAATATATTAAAAAAAAGTGCTATTGCAGACTGTTAAAAACAAAAACAAAAACAAAACAAAACAAAAAACAAGAATGACTTTGCAGAGGTAATTGAATTAAGAACTTGATGTCAATCTGGTTGTGAGGATGAACACAGCAATATCACAAAGTTCTTATAAGAAAGAGGCAGACATCTTACTAAGGGGCAGTGACAAAATTGTGGGCATGGAAGTGCAAGTTGGAGGTTCAGCAGCAGTGACCCTTCCCCCATGTGGAGAATCGGCAGTCTATTGGTTACATCTGAACAGGGGGTCTCGGTTCTCTGGATGCATTATCCTTGATTGGTACATCAGTTTTTGCATGTCCCCCTTTGTCCAGATCCACAGACCTTAATGGACACACAGAGGAAGGGGATGCATGCTATCCTGATAAGACCTAATAGGCTGTCACCAGACAGTTGGGATAAGAGCCCCATCCCTCCATCAGAGGTCTAGGGGAGGGGAATAGGCAGAAGAGGGAGGGGGAGTGGAATGGCAAGATAAGAGTGAGGGGATAACAATTTAGATGTAATGTGAATAAATTATAATAAATAAGATATACATTAAAAAAAGAAAGAGGCAGAGGGATATTTGATGAAATAGAATCACAGTAGGGAAGAGAGGGAGAAGGAAGCAGGGAAAGATAAGGGAGCTGGGGGTAAAATCAAACGATTTTAAGGGATCAGCTTGTAGAAGTACAGGTTTAAACAGTTTAGTCTAAAACAGGATAAAGGCGATCACCTGGCTACCTACACTGGGAGGATTTCAGAACAAGTGCAGTCTACCTTGTAGCACATTCCTTCTTGCTCAGAGTTCAAGTCTTTTTTTTTTTTTTTTTATATTAACCCCTTCAACAGGATGGGATGGTGCTCACCCCTCATTAAACCTAATTTGCTTTACTCAAAACCCATACATTTAAAGGTTAATCTCATCCAAAATAACACCAACACAAAAATATCTAGAATAATGTTTCATCAAATATCTGCTCACTGTGGTCCAGGCAAACTCACGCACAAAATGAATCATAACATAAAGATTAAATTCTAATGTATTTTGGGAGGCTTATTATAGCAGATAAATTCTGGGCACTATGATACCCTTTTACATATATTAAGTCATTTAATAGCCACAAGATCCTTGAGAGTAGAAATACCATTATTCTCTCTATTTGACAAATTAGGAAGGTGAAACAAAGATGATAAGGCATGTGACTGAAGTCACCCAGCTGATTAGTGATGGGGGACTAAGATTTAGAAGAGCCTTAATCCAATTAAATTGCAAATAAGGTTCATGTTTTTGGTAGGTCTCCATCTTTATTGCCTCCTTACACTCAGCGTTTATACCAATGCCTAGCTAATGATACCTACTATAAAGGAGAGAGTAGTTCCTGTGCTAATTTCTCCTTTCTCCTCTATTTTTTTTTCTGGCTTGGCCTATGCCTTGCACTATGCCCTAAATTTTGAATATATACCTCACTTTGTGTGTTCTGTCTTCTTTTGGCATTTGACACTTATTTGGAGCCTGTCTCATGCCAGATCCTGTTCTCAGGACGGGTCTAAGTCCCATGCTGTTTCTCAGTACTCACAGCTTCCTCCAGAGCCTACCTGCTCTTCCATTATCTTTCCCGAGCAGATGCTAAAAATTGGCTCAGAGTGCTTAAAAGCCTCTGGCTCCTGTTCAGGGGCTTCCGAGAGGAGTGCGTGAGATATTTTAATACAGACTGATCTTGAGAAGATGGTGGGTGGTAAACCAGATGTAATCATCCAAGCTTCTCTTTATCTCACGAAATCCAGCACAGCACAAAGATGGGCTGGATGTTCATAAAGATTCATTGACCTTAAGCAGCATTGTGTTCCATTCACTCTTAGTCACTTAGCACAACAGAGAGGGGGGTCCATCTCCTAAAAGGGAAATATGATACCACAGATTTCATAGCTGTCTTCCTTTCCTTAAGCAATTCACACTGGCATTTATGTAAGCTTTCAATTTAAATAGCTACATTTGTGTGTGTGTGTGTGTGTGTGTGTGTGTGTGTGTGTTTCCGATAATGACTGAAGTTTAACAAGAATCATTTTTAGTTTTCACTCTGATTGGACAGTTCTTTTAGTATATTCACACATTAGACCTATTTCAAGGCTCCACCACCACTGTGAGGCAGACAGGGAGAGACTGCTGAATCCTCTGTAGAGGAAGCTGCTCATATATCCCCCAAAACACTTATGTGGTAAGTGGGAACTTTCCTGTTTAATGCTTTGTTGGGGTGGTTGTGTCTTTGTTTTGTTTTTGCTTTTTTATTACAAAGGAAAGAATTTAATTGGGGCTGGCTTCTAACAGTTTCAGAGGCTTATTCCATTATCATCATGGTGGGAGAATGGCAGCATGCAGCCAGAGATGCTGCTGGAGAAGCAGCTAAGAGATCTACATCTGATCCCACAGGCAGTAGGAAGAGAGAGACACTGGGGCTGGCTTGGCATTTTGAAACCTTAGAACAACACCTGCCCACACAACCCCCCCTTCCCCCCCAACTCCAAGAGACACACTTCTCCCAATAAGGCTATGCCTCCTAGGCCCTCTCAAGTACTGTCACTCCCTGATGACCAAGCATTCAAATATACAAGCCTATGTGGGCCATTCTAATTCAAACTACCTCAGAGGTATCTTTGGACCTATCTTACATGCCCCTACTATATTACAGAAGGATTGTAAAATAACCAAAATACTTAATGAGTCGTGATGGGAAGTCCACACGTCATCCCATATTCTTTTGGTCATACCTTCGTGCTTTTGTTTGTTTGTTTTTCATTTTTCGAGATGGGGCTTCTATGTGTATCCATGGCTGTCCTGGACTCACCTTGTAGACCAGGCTGTCCTTCAACTCACAAAGATCTGCCTGCCATTGCCTCCCCAAGTTCAGGGAATAAAGGTATATGCTGCCATGCCCAGGTCATTTCTGCTTTATAAAGGTAAATTTTTCTGTAGTTCTTAATGATTTTCAAGCTAGATAGATCTTAATAGTAACTAAAAAAAAAAAAAAAGAAGGTAGCATTATTTTATACACTTTCCAGACAGAAGTGCAAAATTATATCTGGCTCAAAGTACTGGTTAATTGAGTTGGGCTTTGACTCTAGCAAGGTCATTTATATGCCTTCAGTCTTTTAAAAAATATATCATTTATTCACATTATTTCCAGATTATAATATTTTCTCTCTTATCTTCCTGTTTCTCCCCTCCCTCTTCCATCCTATTAACCTCCCCTATAGACCTCTGACAGGTGGGGGTCCTCCCGCAACACCTGAACACAGCCTATCAGGTCTCATCTAGTGGGCCTGTATCTCCTTTTTCTGTGTTCCCATAGGCCTCTCTGCCAAGGGCCAGTGTCAAATTGCTGGCACCAGTGTTCATGTCAGAGGCAGTCCACCTTCCCCACATGGATAATGAGCTGTCCATAATCTACAGGCATTCTAGGTTCATAAGTAACCAAAGAATTCTACCAAGGAACTCCTACAACTTATAAACACCTTTGGCAAAGTGGCTGGATACAAAATCAATTCAAATTCCTTGAATTAAATAATTTTATGAAAAATAATATAATAAGTTGTATGTAGAAATGTAATTATTCTGTGTACAGTGGAGAAAACTTGAATTAACTAGTGAAGTTGTTGGGTTTTTTGTTTGTTTGTTTTGTTTTGTTTTTTTACTGTGCTTACTTTACATAGCCACCACAGTGGCCGATATTAAGCTATTTAGTAAGATTCCTTCAACTTGGCATAATTTCTTGGCCTGTGTCGAGGCTGGCCTCAAACTCACAGTGATCTGGCTGCCTCTGCCTCCATGAGTGCTGAGATAAAAGGTGTGCACTACACACTTGGCTTAGAATGACTCATTGTTGCATCTTCAAAGTCAACAACAAATGTCTGCTCAAGTCTCAAACTGTGTGATGGTCTTTTTGCTGTGAAAAGACACCTTGACTATAGCAACTCTTATAAAGGAAAGCATTTAATTGGGGCTTACTTATAGTTGTAGAGGTTTAGTCCATTGTCATCGGTTGGAACATGGTCCATGAGTGAAGTTGGGTGACAAGATCTTTGAGAACTTGTGAGAAAACTCGAGGTAAAAAAGACAAGAGTCTTGTAACCTCTGTTCCTGTATAACATGGCTTGTTGTTTGAACGTACTTTTGTGCCACTCCCAAGTGTGGTAAATAGGAGTGGAGTTACCCACTATTACTCTGAGTGATGTTTCCAAGCACAAGTTACTCTCATGACTGAATACAGCCTAAACTCATGTGACATTCTACTTGTGACTGTATATATAGCTTGAACGCAAGTGAATTTTGCTCACATGTCCTTGCTTAACTCTAAGAATGTCCCCACAATATAAATTGTCTGATGCCCTAAATAAAGTTGGCTATTGCACTAGACTTTAGTTCACCTTATCTTTAGACTCCACTCTCCCTGGTTCATGCAGCCAAATAGAGTGGCAACAGTCATCATGGTGGGGATCATGGTGGCCAGCATCCATGGTGCTGGAGACGTTTCTGGATCTGCAGGCAGCAGGAACGGAGAAAGCCACTGGCCCTGCCTTACGCTTCTGAAACCACATAGCCCAACCACAGTGACACATTTCTTCCAACAATGCCACCCTTCTTAATCTTTTCAAATAGTGCCGCTCTCTGTTGACTAATCATTCCAATATATGATCTTAAGGGAGACATTCTTATTTAAACCACCACAAAAGATAACCAATATTAGAAAACGTCGTTCTGCTTGTGCCTCATCTGTACTGTAACACAATGTTCTATACTTGCTCTGCTCTCTCTGTGATACCAACACAAGGGATAAGTGGGTAGAAACTGAACTAATTATGAGATGATGCAAAAAAAGAAAAAATGAAATTGGCTCTGAACTTTACCTCTCAGTCTATTTTTTTCTTAGTAAAGTATCCGAAGCAAGGAATTTAAAAATGATGGTGTGAAAATGTCAGTTGCATTTAGTGGATCCATAGCAGTCATAAACCTAAATATAATTTTGTATTTAATAAAATGTTCTGCATTCCCCGAATTACAGTTCAGGAAACTGATTCATGCCATAACAATCACTCTTTCTGCACATTAAGCTGAACATTGCATCTAAGCATCTGCTTTGGTGGTTGCAAAACATGAGTAGCTTCAAAGCTGCTACAAAATTGGCCCTGCTGATGAATGTTCCTAACCTCTTCCAGTGATGTCTGTTGATTCTTCTATTTTTATATTATTCTTAGTTGTTTTTGCTACCTCACAATTCATAACTTATCAGTTGCTATTCGATTTAGCTCTGCTCTCACACCTTGGTACAGCATGCCCTGGCTTCAGAGAGCCACCGCAATTTGATTTTTACACTTCTCATTGTGTTTAATAATTCTTTGAAGAAAACTTAACAAGCCATGCAAAGAACTTTTCCTGTAAATGTGAGAGAAGAGCACTATAAGATAGAGAGCAGAGTTAAAGAGGAGAGAGGAAGGACTCACAGAGTGGAGTTTTCAACTGATTTTCCACTAATGACAGGAAATGCACAAGTTTGAATCCTATGTGCATAACTTCTTACATCATCCAGATTTTGGAGTTTAAACACTCTCAGATTGAATAAAAGCCTGTTCTGAAGACATCACATAAAATGTAAACTTATGGGACTGGAAATATGGCTCAGAAGTTAAGAGTTCTTGCTGAGAACCTGGGTTCACTTACTACATCCACATGGCAGCACACAACTGCCTGTCACTCTAGTTCCAAGAAGTTTGACGCTTCCTTCTGGCCTCCATGTGCATTGCATGCACATCACACATATAATGCATAAACATTGAGCATATGAAAGCACTACATAAGGAGGCAAAGACCCATGTACATAAAATAAAAACAAGTAAGTGAATATAACCAAAATACATGTGTGAAAATTTCAGAGAATGAAAATTAAAAAATAAAATGTAAATTCTTGTGCTAATGAGAGTGTTTTATAGTGAATTGCATACAGTTTAACTAGTCAGCGCCCTCCCACATCAATCATTAATCAAGAAAATGCCCTACAGACTTGCCTACAGGCAATCTGTTGGAAGCATTCTCTCAATTGAAGCTCCTCGCCACAGATAGCTCTAGCTTGTATGAAGTTGACAAAAGCTAACTAGCACAGAGTACAGATGGACTTGAGACAGGATAGACAGAAAGGGAACATTATGGGGGACAAGGGAAGGAAAAGGAGACCCTTACTCCAGATTCTGGTGGAAGTGTCCTGCCAGGTGAAAATCAAAGATTCCAGCACATTTAACATTTTCTGTGAAAATTCCTGACATTGAGACAGTGTTTCATTTCTATAGACATATCTTATGCCAAATAGATAAGAAACGGGCCTAAGACCACTCCTATTTGACCTTCATGGACATTACTCCTGTGGAAACTTAATGGGACACTCACAGACAAGACTTAGCTTGGCTCACAATGGGGATATTCTAACATCTCATAACCTGTGGTCTAGACATAGCTCAGGAACCACTCTGTGTTCTCATTCATACTCATCAACTTTTCACATCAGAATGGGAGTGACTTGTCACTGGATTCTATTGAGGTCCTTACTATCCAACCCCCATATAGTCATGACCTTAATTATCCTCTTGTAATTTTGACTTTTTGTTTATATTATCACTATTATTATAATTTATTTTCCTGAGATAGGGTCTTGCTATGTAGCTCAGGTTGTTTTCAAACTACCAATGCCTAATTACAGATGTCAGAAATGCAGACGTATACCACTATACATCATTGCCTTTTTGGAATTAATAATCTTTATAATAAAAATTGTAAAGTAAGGAACAAAGAAATGAAAACCCACGTACCGTATTAGCTTTTCTATTAAACTACATCTTAGATGGGTTGAGAAAGGGTTGGAAAGAAGTGCTGGTTGATGGGGCTGAGTACTGTTATTTGTTATAAGTGTTGAGAAGATCACACTTGACAAGGACTCAGAAGAGCTTCCTCACTCATAAACCAGTGCTGGCTCCCAGAGATTGTCAGTTGACCTCAGTGGGATTCAAAGCTTTCATTAACTAAGCATACCAGAGAGTCATATCAGAGGAGTCAAAGTATGTTGTTATTAGGGAAACAAGAATGGAATTTGGATCACCTTGTGCTCTGTGAGAGACTTTTCCTCATACAGAGGAGATACAACTCTCTCTCTCTGTCTGTCTCTGGCTGTCTCTCTGTCTCTCTCTCACTGTCCCTCTCTCTACCTCCCTCATTCCTTCCTTTCCTCTCTCCCTCCTTCCCCAACAACAGCCACCAACCTATATGTTTAAAAGGAATACCAAAGTAATTTCACAGAAAGGACTCTGAAATCTAATGAATGACTAAGACTATAGTTTGGATCAAATAAGAGCTTGACTATCTGGTTTGCCACACCAGCTGGCAGAATAGAAAGTAAGCCAAACATGTAGGCCCAGCACCACATATGCTCATGTGCAGAGAGATCTGCTTCCTGTTTGGAGATGGAACGTAAGCAGCCAGCTTCCTGCTCCTGCTACCTGCTGCCATGATATCCCCACCATTGTGGATGCTACACTTCTGGCATAATAAGTGAAAATAAACTCTTTTTGCTTTGGCTTGTGACATTTTATTTATTTTTATTTTTTTATTTTTATTTTTTTACTAATTTATTCTTATTACATCTCAATTGTTATCCCATCCCTTGTATCCTCCCATTCCTCCCTCCCATTTTCTCCTTACTCCCCTCCCCTATGACTGTGAATGAGGGGGAAAGTCTTCACTTACCAGGAAAGGGGGACAGAGGGGAGGACCTCCTATTGGGACTCTAGGTGAGAGAAGCATGGGAAAATGGGGAAATAGAAGGATCCAGAGGGTCTTTGAAACCTACAGGAAGAACATCAAGATGGGCAAATCTGGGTCCATGGGTCCTGCTCAAACTATGGCACCAGCCAAGGAAAATACATGCAGTAAACTTTGAACTCCTACCCAGTGGACAGGACATTCTCCACAGTTGAGTGGAGAGTGGGGACTGACTTTCATGAGAACTCTGGTGCCCCATATTTGACCACATCCCCTGGATGGGGAGGCCTGGTGGCACTCAGAGGAAGGATAGCAGGCTACCAAGAAGAGACTTGATACCCGATGGGCATATACAGGGGGAAGAGGTGCCCCTCATTCACAGCTTGTGACATTTTAAAAACAGCAACAGAAAAGTACAGGATATAACAAACAAGGTACAGTACTATGACTAAAACCAGCCACTTCCTGCCCCTTGGTGGTCTGATTCTTCTTGGCCCTTAGGACCTGTCAATCCTTGAAGTATTCTCTGCCTTAGCAAGTTGTACAAGTGAAGTAATACAAGATAAGCAATACAAACTAATTGTTAGTTGATCAAATCATGGTCAGGTCAAAAACTAGTCTATTTTTATCACAAGAATATATATCCTAGGTCTAACAGATAGGTATGATTCTATAGATACATAAGGTAAAATAAATACATAAGGTCTTCAAAAACCTCAGAGACCCACCAAATATGGCATTTAAAGATGTTTTTATTATTCTAAAGATTCTTTGACAACAAGACAGCTTAACTCCTGGCAACAACCAGCCTACCTCAAAGAGGATGATGAGCATCAAAAAATGTCCTCATGAAGGTGGCTTCAAATGTGTCAGAGCAGCCACTGGGAAAAATGTCCCACAATTCTGCCTAAAAATGGGCAAGCTTGGATGCAGGCAGAGTCAACGACCAAACTCTGCCAAGACAGGGTAAGCAAGTCCTCAATAGTTCCCGCTTTGCAAATATGTCTGTCAGACATATTGGGCCAGAAGGCTGAAGATGATGCTCTAATGTTATTGAGAGTTTTGGGTGACTGTTTAGGCAGTAAACTGTCTGTCATTTTTTTTTTTTTTCATTTTGGAAGCTGCTAACCTTCACTTCTAGTTCAGTCAGGCAATTAAGTTTTACTCCTTTTCAGGTCTCTTATTTGCTACTTTTAATTGTTAATTATTTGCACATCATCCATCACTTCCAGTTAGCTGGTGAATTAGTTTTTTTTTTTTTTTTTTTTTTTTTTTTTTTTTTTTTTTTTTACAGTTGTTAGACAACAAACCCAGTGGCTTCCATTTGTGTGGAGGTCACACATGTAAAATGGGCATTACTAGGCTGAAATTAAGGTCTCTGATGCACACATCTCCTTCTGGCAGCTCTACAGAAATCTCTTTCCTTGTTTTTCAGGATTTTTGGCACCTAAATTCTTTGGGCTGTGGTTCCTCCTGTCTTCAAAGGCAACCATGGCTGGCTGAGACACTCTTGTACAGCATCCCTTTGATTTTGACTGTCCTAGTAAGGGTGCTATTGCTATGATGAAACACCATAATCCAAAGCAAGTTGAAGAGGAAAGGGTTTACTGACTTACATTTCCGTATCACTGCTGATCATCAAAGAAGTCAGGACAGGAAATCAAACAGGGCAGGAACCTGGAGGCATGAGTTTATGCAGAAACCATGGAAGAGTGCTACTTACTGGCTTGCTTCTGATGGCTTTCTTAGCCTGCTTTCTTATAGAACCCAGTACCACCAGGCCAGGGGTGGTACCATTCACAAGACCCTCGCCCATCAGTCACCAATTAAGAGAAAGCCTTACAGCTGGATTTTATGGAGCCTTTTTTTCAATTGAGGATCCATTCTTTCATATGACTCTAGCTTTTGTCAAGCTGATATAAAACTAGCCAGCATATTGTCTTTCTGCCTCTCTCTTACAAATTTAAAGGACACTTATGAATACAGCAGCTACTTGTGTAATTAAAATCGTCTTTTGAAATTAGATGAGTAGCTAATTTATTTCTGCTGACAATCTTTATTCCCCTTGCATGTAATATAACACAGTAAAACATCTTGGAGATTATGATGTGGGCATCTTTGAAAATGTATTACTCTGTCTACCATAGTCTATAATTTCACAGAATGTTGTCAAGTGAAATAAACATAGCCATTCTAATGGGTATGCAGTGGCAGTTCACTATGTTTTAATTTGTATTTTTCTAATTAATAATTATGATCAGCATCTTTTTATGTACCTTTCTTTGCCATCATATATCTTTTTAGTGTTTAATATAATTGTTTAGATCTATAACCCATGAAAGTTGGAGCTAAAGAGATGGCACAGTGGTTAAGAACACTTCCTGAACTGACAAAGGACCTTGTTTTATTCTCAATGTCCACACCAGATGGCTCACAATTGCCTGTAACTCCAGCTCCAGGAACTCCAATACTCTCTTTTGGGATCTGTGAGTCCTTGTGTTCATGTGCACATACACATATACGTAGGTAAAAATAAAGTAATTCTGTTAAAAGTGTGTTTTCTTCTTACAGAATTTGAGAGGTCTTTCTGTTTCCCACCAAAGCAATTTATTAGATATGTATTTTACATATAATTTCTTCAAGCGTATGGCTTTTGTTCTTAAATAGTTATTTGAACAGAATACTTCAATTTGAATTAACAACAAATTATTTGTTACTTTTGTGTCCTAATACATCTGACGAATCCAGATTTTTAAAAAATGTTTTCCTCCAGAAATCTCAAAATTTTTAGTTTATGTCTTATTTACAATTCATTTTTAGAAAATCATGTTTGGGCACATAGTTGTCCCATTTTTAAGCCTTTTATTGAAAATTATCTAATTTATCTTTGCTTATTTCTTTGTTTAAATGAAAATCTTTGAAGAAAAATGTTTCAGCTGCCTAGGATCTTATTATCTCAGAGCCATTCAGTTGTTTTTGACTTTTCATTACCTGTGTGCTAATAATTACACACTTTTAGTAGACTCAAATCATTCACTCATTACACACCAAGTCAGACAATTCAAAGATGGTCCATGCACATGATAGGATTTATGACAATAATTGATTTGTCACTGCCATAGGAAAGCCCAAATAATCTGATTATGCATTTAGCTGGTAATGGAAACTCATTAGCAGAATTCTATTTCATGCTTATTTGCACCTGCAAACAATTTCTTCCTGTTGAAAGGATCATTTTCATTGATCCTCCTGATGTAGCCTGGCTGGTTAATATGGTATTGATGATTGCTACTCCACACCTAGGTAATATGATGGACTCTCAATCACTCCTTCAGCCTGGCCCAATCTTCAGCCCATCTTTGTACTTTCACTTACAGAAAGGACTTGGAAATTGATCCCAGTTATAAGAACAGCTTGGACAATCTTTATGGGAGATTACTTAAACAAAAACAAACAAACAAATATAAACAGACAAAAACAAAACATCCCTACAAACAAACAAAAAAACCAAAACCAAATTAAAAGCAAAACAAAACAAAACAAAAAACCAACAACAAAAACCCCAAAGCACAAGAGCCTAAATAAAATAGAAATCACACCTGTGCATAATATACTGTTTGAATATTTATTTTTACTTGATATTACTTTAATTACGTTTTGGTTAGCATTCAAAGTAGTAGTTTCAATTATAATATTTCCATACAAATGCCATTATAGTGTGTTCTTATTTGTCCTGCTTTTCTCACCCCTCTTCCCGATGCTCTTCCTTACTACAAAAACTCTTCCGTTCATTGCTCAGGTAACATATATTCCATTTCTCTTTTATTCTGCCCATTCCCACTTTAAACCTCTTCTACCCCTCTTATCACCTTCTTCCTACTTTAACACACACACACACACACACACACACACACACACACACACACGCACACAAGAAAACAAGTAATATTTGTCTTTCTTAATTTTGGATTGGATTATGTTGTTTTATGTAATACTATTCAGCTCTATCAATTTTCCTGCAAATATCATAATTTTATCATTTCTTATGACTAAACAAAATTCCACTGTGTGTATATTTTACATTTTCCTTATCCCTTCAGCAAATAATGGACATCTAGGCTGGTTCCATGTCTTCAATATTGTGAATAATGCAACAGTAGACACAGATGTGCAAAGATGTGGTTTACTGACTTACATTCCTTTTGGTATATATGAAGGATGGCAGAGCTGTACAATATAATTGCTCCACTTTACAAAAAATTTGTAGAGGAACTTTAATTCAGAACATGGCTGCTCTGGCAAGAGATCCCAACCAAAGACCTTCTAGGTCTGTGTGATTTGGCAGGAATTCAAACAGGCCTTTAATCCAGACAGAGACAAACAGATCTGAGTTCGAAGCCAGCTTGGTAATAGAGCAAGTTTTGGGTAAGGAAAGGGTTAGGTCCAGGCATGGTGGTATATGCTTTTAATCCCAAACAATGAAGGTAAAGTTAGTTTGTCGAAAAAAGCATCCAAAGTGTTGTCTAAATGAGAGGCAGAAAAATAACAAATAAGAGAAAGATTTGACAGAATAAGATGCACCCAGCTCTCACAAGAAGAGGTAGGCAAGGAAAGCTACTTAAAGGGCAATGCATGGGGTGGGGCAGTTTTAGTGGATGGTAATAGAGACAAAGGTTGCAGAGAAAGGACAAGCTAGACACAGGTGAAGACCATGAGAAGGTGCCAGATTAGAAAAAAATTGTTGGAGTTAGTTTGAGACCAAGTAGAACATTTCAGAGGCCAAGAGAAAATCCAGATTGAATAATTCAGCTGGGAGAGGGGTTTGTTCCAGAACAGCTCAGTTGAACCAACAAATCCAGCACTCAGTAAGAAAGGGTGAACTTACTAAACAGTAGATCTCAGAGGCTAATTATATGGAGACTAGAAGCTTCAATGAGTGGGTCTAGGTTAGCAGAAGGATGCAATAATCCTCCAAGACAACAATTGTTTCTTCCTTTAAGAAGTCTCCATTCAAACCATTTAGCTCATTTGTTGATTGGATGATTGAGCTTTTTGATGTTTCATTTTTGAATGTTTTTTTTTTTGTAGATTTCAGTTGTTTATTTTTATTTATTTTATTTAATTAATTACAGCCAGAACAAATTTTTTCCTTCCTCCTCTCCTCTCAGTTATTTCCCCTGACCTTCCCTTTCCCGCTATCCACCCCTCCTCCGTTTATCTTCAGAAAACCAACCTTGGAATATCAAGTTTTGTTATGTATAGTAGTCTGGGATGACATCTGAGGTCTCTTAGAGTCTGCCCCAGGCCCTTCTTCCCTTTATAGTCTCTCTTGAGAAGTCAGGTCTAAATGTAATAGGTCTGCCTTTATATGTTGTTTGATCTTTCTCCCTTGTAGCTTTTTAAATATTCTTTCTTTATTCTGTACATTTAGAGTTTTGATTATGATGTGATGGGGAATTCTCTCTTCTGGTACAATCCATTTAGTGTTCTGTAAGCTTCTTGTACATTTATAAACATCTTTTCCCATAGGTTAGGGAATTTTTCTTGTATGGTTTTGTTGGAAATATTTTCTGGGCCTTTTGATCTGGGAATCTTCTCTTTCTTCTATTGCTATTATGCTTAAGCTCGGTCTTTTCATAGTGTCACAGATTTCCTGCATGTTGTGTTAGAAACTTTTTAGATTTAACATGTTCTTTGGTTGATGTATCAATTTCTTCTATTGTATTTTCTATGACTGAGATGCTCTCTTCCATCTTTTGTATTCTGTTGGTGATACTTGCATCTGTATTTCCCATTTGTTTATGTAGGTTTTCCATCTCTAGGATTTCCTCAATATGTGTTGTCTTTACTGTTTCTATTTCCATTTTCAGGTCTTGGACAGTTTTCTTCATATTTTTTATTGTATTTTCCTGACTTTCTTTAGAGGACTTATTAATTTTCTCTTTCAAATCCCCTATCATCTTCCTAACATTGGATTTCATATCATTTTCTTGTGCTTCAACTGTGTTGGAATATCCAGGTTTCATTGTAGTAGGAGAGCAGAGATCTGGTACAGACATATTGCCCTGGCTGCTGTTGATTGTGTTTTTATGCTGGCCTGTAGTCACCTAGGTTTAGAGGTTATTATAGGTTTAGGTGGTAATTTCTGAGATTATCATTAGATGGATGTTTTTTTGGATTTCCCCACTTGGTTTCTGTTTTCTCTCTGTCTTCTGTCCTGAGTGTCCTGAGGCTCTGGTGACCAGCAAGTTTTCAGGTTCAGTAAGGTGTCTCTGTTGGGGTTTTTGTGGGTTTTGTGATCTCTGGGGCTTTAGGTCCCTATGTTGCTTCTGGGATTCCTGATACCAGTGTAGCTTCCAGAAAAGGAGAGCTTTTCTATCAAAGATGGGAAATAGAATATGGAACCAGGATATTGGGTGAAGTTTACAGATTTTGGTGTGTTTTATGGAAACTTGGCAGGCATAGGGCATGGGGTAGAGTCTTTCTGGGGTCCTTAGTCCTGGTGTGGCCTCTGAGAAAGCAGGAGTTGTGGTCTAGATTTCAGTTATTAATCCAATGTTGGGTATGTGGTTGACAATGAGTCCCCTCCTCCAATTTTGTAGGCTGCCTGTTTATTCTGAAGATTGTTTCATTTGTTGTACAGAAGTAGTTTTTGCTTGTTATGCTTGTTCCTTGACAATTTATACACACATATAATGCAATGCTTATTCTTTGCTGTTATTCTCTCTTAACTTTCTCCCATCCCTTTTCCCTCACTTCCAGTCTGTTTCCCTTATTCATGACCTTTTGTTTTGTTGTGTGACATATTTTGTTTAGGATGATTGGTTGTAAGTATCCACTGGAGCCTTGTGATACCACCAGCAAATACAGAACTGAAATCAGTATCTCCACAACTTCCAAAGTCTATCAGTACCAGTAGTTCAGTAGTGGGAGGCAGAGTCCCTGGGCCCTTTGTCCACCATGCATTCCACTTGTGAATTCTTAGGATTCTTTTCTAATCTACTGGCATTCTTTAAACAAAATATACTCACTGTTCATGAACATTCAGTGCATTCTATCTGGAAAGGCGGGAAGAATAAAGACATTGATTTGGAATCACTGGAAACAGCTTTTTATACATTGAACCAGGAATGTTTGCCTTCTCCTGATATGGCCTTATCTTATCCAGAACATACTAACTCCACTTTAGCTTTGAATATGAAATCACTAGGCGATTGACATTTAATTTGTATAGGGATGGATCTGAGGTGGATTTTGCCAGTGGGCATGTGGCTGGATGTTCAATGCCTACATTCTTTACAGGTTTTAATTATCCATAGCTCCACAGATATGAGAAAAGCAAGGATACAGAAGACTAGAGCTAGTACTTGGAAATATTCTACTGTGTACCTGGGAATAGAACCAGTTATCAAACTATAAATCCATGATTACTGATGTAAAAAGAAGCAAGCAAATGGCCTTCAAAGCTTCAGATATGGTAAAAAAAAATCTTTGTACCTGATTTTAGGTTTACTATACTTGTATCCAGATAGGCCTGTATACAAAACATCTCTTATCTTTTAATCATATTAGTAGTCTATGGGGCAGTGTTCTGTGGAGCACCACCTTGGGAATTACTGACATCAAAAGGTGATAAGATTCCCTCCTGGCCATGTGACCATACTCCATTCTTTGAATGTTTTAACATTTTTCCAACTCTCCTAAATGTGACAGATTTACCTTCTTTAATTATAAATTCAGTGTTTGCATGTCACAAGGATAGTCAGGAACATGTTACGTTCCTGTACAACCACATGTAAGAATAGTTGCCGTCTTAATCTTAGAAAATAATATTTTCTGGGCCTTGGAGTCAGGTGTCTTCTCTTTCCTTGATGCCTATTATTCTTATGTTTCATCTTCTAATGGTATCCTTGATTTCTTTCATATATTGTGTCAGGAATTTTTCAGATTTAGCATTTTCTTTGATTGTTGCTTTGAGTACTATGATTATATCTTCTAGTTCTGAGATTTGTTCCATTTCTTCGATTCTGTTAGAAAAGCTCACCTCTGTATTGCTTACTTTCTTCTCTAAGGTCTCTCAATCCCAATTTCCTTCTATCTGTGCCTTTATCACTGTTTCCATTTTCATCTTCAGGTCTTGAACTGTTTTATTGATGTATTTCATCTGGTTGTTTGGAAATGCAAACTTGTACAACCACTTTGGAAATCTATCTGGCACTTTCTCAGAAAACTGGGAATAGGGTTTCCTTAAGACCCAGCTATTCCACTCCTTGGAATATACCCAGAAAATGCTCCACCACACAACAAGGACATATGCTCAAACATGTTCATAGCAGCCTTATTCATAATAGCTAGAACCTGGAAACAGCCTAAATGTCCCTCAGTTGAAGAATGGATAAAGAAACTGTGGTACATATACACTATGGAATACTACTCAGCTATTAAAAACAAGAAAATCCCAAAATTTGTGGATAAATTGATGGGACTATAAATGATCATACTGAGTGAGTTAACCCTGAAGCAGAAAGACTCACATGGTATATATTTACTTATAACTGGGCACTAGCCCAAAAGGCGTGTCTCATGAAAGTCTTCACTTACTAGGAAATTGGAATACATGTGAGGACATCCCCCTGGGACTCTAAGTAGGAGAACTATAGGAGATGGGGAAATAGAAGGATCCAGAGAGTCCTAGAAACTTACAAGAAGAACATCGTGATGGGCGGATCAGGGCCCAAGGACGTCTGCTCAAACTTTTACACTAACCAAGGGCAATATAAGTAGTAAACATTGAAACCTTACTCTGATCCACCCAATAGACAAGACATTCTCCACAGTTATGTGGAGAGCAGGGACTGAATCTGACATGAACTCTGGTGCCCCATATTTAACCACTTCTTCTTGGTAGGGAGGCTTGATGGCACTCAAAGAATGAATAAGCAGGCTACCAAGATGAGACTTGATAATCTATGACCATATAGTAGAGGAGGAGGTCCCCCTCATCATAGGTCTAGGGAAGGGGAATAGGGTGAAAGAGTAAGGGAGGGAGGAATGGGAGGATACAAGTGATGGGATAACAATTAAGTTGTAATTGGAATAAATTAATTTAAAAAAGACTCTAGAGGTAAAAAAAAAAAAAAAAAAAAAAAACCCTCACAAGTCTCAGAAACCTTCTGAAACTTAAAAGATTCATGAAGCTTCTCCTAGAGGTTATATAAGGATTAATAATTGCTGAAGGGAGAAATTGATGACCTGCTGATTTGCTTGCAAGATGCTCAAAGGGTGTTGCTTTCATGAGTTGCTACTTACACTCGGTGGGCCTTAGAGTGGCACAGTTATCTTTGAGTCACCATGATTCTTACCTAAGTCCAATCAACACAGTGTTTTACCAAACGAACCTTATGTAGAATGAATAGACACTGGTTCACATCCCCCAAGGGAAAAAAATCATACAACAGATGCTAAACAAAACCAGATAAAAGACAATGTGCTAGTGACACATGAAAACTGTGAGGGAGAAAATATAATGAAAGGATACAGTTAAAGGAGAGTGGTCATGAGAAATGATTCGGACTTGCTGACCCTTGAAGTGAATGTATCCTTAGAATCTACAGGACCTGAGGAAAAAAAAAAACCTCATCATGGCTGTGGTAATCATACTGCTGAGGAGGTTGAGTCTCTGGGTGTGGGGCTGGTTCTATTTAGCCTGAGAAAGGCTCTGCATTTGGTTCAATGCTTTGCCATTGCCACCTTGAAATTCTTAACCATTTTTTAAATGCAGGGAACCTGTGTGTTCGCATGGTGAGTCTCTTTACATTTTATGCTGCTGGCCCTACACACAGATTTCCATTATAATTCCACACCATCTCACAACTGGTACCTGAAAGCTGAGTCATGTCACCAAACATGGAGGTGGTAATAGGGCAACTTCTAGGTTAAATTATCTGGGGAAGGATGACAGGAGCAAGATTTTTGTCTTCATTGTTCAAAGCACAGTATCTCCCATCAGGATTTCAAAGGTTCCGAGAGCATCCCACATTCAGCCGTGCCATTCTTTGTTCAATGCAGTGCTGAGTGAAGCAGCAGAGTTCAGTGGTAGCTACCAGGTGTGAATTCTAATGAAAAAATCACCAGTGATTCCTGCCAGAACTGTTGGAGAATGCCAGTCTTAGAATGAGATGCGAGAGCAGAGGAGTGAGTTTGTAAGATCCCGAGAAAAGGAAAAGGTAAGGGCTGAGGATGAAGCTCAGTTGGTGGAATGCTTGTCCAGCACACATAGGCACTGGGTTCTATCCTCAGGGTTGCAAAGCAAAAGAAGAAAAGAACCAGCAGACATGGAGGCACAGAGGCTAAACATGTTCCATTTTTAAACTCAAGTATCAAACGTGCAAAAGAGGAGTAATCTCTAGGATGTCCACTTGGACTTAGATGATTTCATGCCTGGCCTGAGAATTAGTCCCCAGAGCAGTTGGCAACATAAGTCACGGGCTGGAGTGAAATTCCCTGACATTTCTCTTTCCTGAGTTACAACATAGAATCGAAAAACACATAGCAAGCCACAATAGCATGATAAAATTACACAAAGTCTGATTGTCTTGGTGAATAGCAACATTCTTAAAATCCCCTGCCCACATCACTTAGGTAGCTCCTTCTTTGAGAAGGGTGATTGCATGCGTTTTCAGAGTTCTCCCAAGCCATTGGAAGAATGTCAGATAAATTACAGACCATGACATGTGACTTATTTATCTAATTTTGAGATAAGATCTCACTATGTAGCCCTGACAGGCACAGAACTCACTGTGTAGATGAGGCGGGGGCCTCAAACTTACAGAGATCCCCTGCCTCTACATCCTGAGCACTGGGATTAAAGGCATATGCAACCATACCCCAGCTCAAGGATTCTATTTTTAATAGCCCCTTTTTTCTACAACTGCAAACAATGATAAATCAGGGCTTCTGATGTAGCTTAGTTAGTGGAGCTTGCCTAACATGCAGGAAGCCCTGCCTTCATTCTCTTGAACCCCAGAGAACTAGGCATGGTGGTGCAGGCCTACAATTCCAAAACTGGTGATGGAAACAAGAGGATTTGAAGTTCAAGGTTCTCTGTGGCTACATGGAGACTTGGAGGAGTGTGGGCTAACATGGGCCCTGGTCTCACAAAACATCATCATCATAATCATCAATAACATAACCCAAAATATCTTTTGTGGCGTCCCGAGAAGTACTGACCCCGCAAAGAAGTTATTTGATCGGGTTTTAAGTGTTTTATAGCTTCAAGGAATATTCTATGACAGGTTTTGACAGGATCACAAGCAAGTCACACAATTTTCAACAAAGAGGAAATAAATCTTGATTTTTATGCTTACTCAGCTGAGATGGTCATGTTCCCTGCAGTTCACTCCCGTAGTGTCATTAGTGAAGGACCCCCACAGTCAGGGTCCCCAGAAGGATCATCAACTGTGGCACAGGGGCTGCCAAATTCCAAGTCTGGCAGCCGATTGCCTTGGAACAGTCTTATGGTTGTAACGCAGGCTCCTTTGTAGATGGCACTGCACCCACAAAATGTCCTTTTCTGTCTCTGCTCTTTTACTTACCGTTCACAATGAAACGAGATTGAGGAATATACAAGGCTCAGAAACTGACTTCTTTTGTCTGTGTACTTGACATAGACTGGATTAACAATGCAAACACTCCTTTTGTACACAAAGGATACAGCTCTAGTGTCATTTGACACATAAATTCTTACTAAAATTTCTGCAAAGGTTATGCCAGTTGGGGGGATCTCAAGCCTCCTTTGCACAGCCATAAGCTCACCAGAGCAATGCACCATATTGCATTTATCTTTTTGCACTGGTTCCTGGGAAACTCAGAGATTGCTCTGTGCCCTGACTTTGTAAGTTTCTTGAACCTCAGTTTTCCCTGTAGTTGTTTAAAAGAGAACCCGTCACTCATCGTAGTTTGATCTATTCTTTCTTATTTAATCATTCTACCAGAGCTATGTTTAGTATGAGTAGCTAAAAACAGGTATATGCAAACCACTTATTTCAGTTGTAGAACAGTTATCCTGGTGTATATATTTTTGTTGTATTTTGTTATGAGACAATGTTTCCTTTGCTTTGGAATGTGCTGTGTAGTCCAGGCTAGCCAAGTCAATTTCCACCTGCCTCCACTTCCTGAGTGCTGGAATCCCAGGTAGATATCACCATGCCTAGCACATTCCTAGTGATCTTCAGGAGAATGAGTCTGCAGGAAAGGTGATTCTTCTCAATGGGATCCTTGTTTAAAGGCCCTTCTCTCTCTTGAGAGGCTAGGTTCCTATAGTTCAAGAAAGAGTCTTTTAGGACACTTCAGTACCCTTTAGCCTTCACCTGAGTCACTGTTACTGAGGACTTCACAGTCGCTGTAACTGTTTCAATTGTTAGTGTTGGTGATTCACAGTGATCTAACACATTAGTAGACTCCACAAAACATGCAGTGAAACACCACAAAGAACAGTCACCAAATCTGCTACAATTTTGTCTCCTAAAAATGACAGGGACACTTCACCCATGTTACTTCAACATTATGACTGACCAACCAAGAGCCAAGGAAGCACACCACCAATAAACCTATTAACATGGTAGGGGGGATGTTACAGGGCCCTGTCCCTAGGCAAAGAACTATGGAAAACTACAGAAAGCTGAAAGTAGGAGTAATAATGAGCCCTGTGATTTTTCAAGATAATATTTTTATCGATTATTTGGGAATTTCACATTATACACCCAGGTCACACTTAATTTCTTAGTCCTCCCATGTTAGTCTCCTACCTTTGTGATCAACCCCCCCCCAAAAAAATAAAATTAAAAAATAAAACAAGTCCAATTTGTGTTAACTATATACTTACTGGAGCATGGTCAAATTCTCAGTTATCCTGCCCCGTAAATAGAACTGAATTGTTCCCCTCCTGCACCCGCATCAGAAGCCATCAACTGTGGAGAGGTAACTTATCACATTTTTTAAAATTATGTTTCTTTTTTAACATATACATATATATTACTACACATGGGTAAAATATACTACATACAGCAGGAAAAACCACGAGACAATCTGGAATTATATAAATGTTTCATTCACAGTGATTTGGCTATTTGTATTTGGCAAACTTGAAGTAAACCTTGATAGTTCCTGCCTCACAAATATGTCTGTCAGATGTATTGGGCCAGAAAGCTGAAGATGATACGCCAATCTTATAGAGAGTTTTGGGTGCCTGTCCAGTCATTTTTCATTTTGGAAGCTGCTAACTTACACTCCAGGTTCACTCAAGTAATTAAGTTTTATCCCTTTGCAAGTCTCTGATGGGTTTGAAGACCAGATAGTTTAGTCTTTCAATTAAGCTTAATAGGTTAGGGGTTAAGATGTTTTTAGATCAAGATAGATGTTTTAAGTTAATGGAGATGAGATATGATAGATATTATTCTCCATTCAGAAATTTAAACCTTATCACACTTTTTAAGAGTTCTCTATGATGGTATCTTATTTATGCTGGTACTTTGGGAGGGGGGATTTATGGAGGGTAGAGGTTGTCACAAAGGCCTTCCATGTGCCTCTTTCTCAACGATTTTTTTGCAGTCATCAATATTACTGCAAAAATCGCTTTCTGGCTCTTTATAGTCAGCAGGAGCTCAGCTCATGGGTTTCCACATGGTTTCTGGTGATAGCTCAGGCCAGGATTAGGGCTGCCAGCAGCAGTTGGCCCTCAGACACTGACAAGACCTTCAGAGGCAGCTCAAGGAGCCCCACAGGCCACTCACATAAATATCGCTCCCAGCACTATCACGGCCAATGGACATCCTTATGACCCTTGGTGGTAACATGTCCCTGTATATAAACACAGACCCTGGCTTCAGTAGGACTCTCTTAATTTTTATTCAATCCCAAGTTAGCCCTGAACTCATATACATACAAGTAACATTAAACAGGCTGATATGTATGTATATATATGTGTGTATATATTTATGGCATATTCATATGTACATATTAATATATGTATATTAATATATCAATAAACAAAGAAAAAAGTCCATAAATTCAAGAAGAATAGGGCACAAGTATATAGGAGGAGTTAGAAGGAGGAAAGGGAAGAGATAAAATTATGTAATATTTTCATTTTTAAAATTTAAAAAGATATTTACAAAGGGAATTAGATTCATTGTTTTGGAGAAGCAAGGAATAACCATGGTTATTAAGTACACAGATGAGCAAATAATGAATACATACTGAATAAATAAATGGTATGATAATGGAAATGATCTTGATTTTACATGTCAATGGCAAATTCTGAGTTCAGAATGGAGTGGGCCACATTGTCATGCAATATCATGGAATATTCCCTGCCTTTGTTGAAGTGGAAGGCAGGTGACCCTAGTTCTAGCCCCTGCTCTTCCTGACATCTTGGGGACCATGAGGGAGTCTTTTAAAAATTGTTCCAGTGGACTTTCTTGTCTTGTAAAATAAGCCAGAAGACCTGTGAATGCAGGATGCTTACCACGGGGGACAGACCCTGGTTAGTCTGTCAGCCCCATCCATGGGGATGGCATGTTGAGAAACAGGAGAGGTCTTTGTGCTGCCAGATAAATGGCACAATGTGAGAATGACAGGAAAGACCTTTTCTGTAAAAAGTCGATACAGTTTGGCTTCCTGCCAGAGACAAACGCATCCACTTTTGTTCTCCAGTGTTATAGATGAGAAGCGGTCTTCAGAAGCTGTGTGAATGGCCACTTCATCAACAAGCACTGAAGCCAGACATAATAGTTAAATATTCACAATCAATAAAACCAATCTGTAAACTTGATCTACCTGGGACCAGAACAAGCTCCCAGGAAAGCACCAAGGAGCTGAGAAGGGAGGATACTAAATATAAAGACTCAGGTCTTTTTTCCACTCTACCCAGGTGCATATTTCCCCAAACAAAGACTAGAATTCCTTTGTATTAATGACTACTTAAAAATGATGAAATCATAATCCTGTGTTTCTCGTGGAAACAGAATGACCATGACTAATTACCCTCAAAATTTAAAAAAAGTACTATTTCCCCAAGAACATGCACTCCTTTCTCCCTATCTCACAGTACAGAGCTCCATTTTAAACCTAGAAGATGTAATTAAATTAGAATTCACTGTGGAAAAGAAGAGCCTGATAATAATTGCTTTTCAGAGTCCGTGGTAATTGGTGCTCCAAGGATTTTATTTCGAAGCATCAGAGTCAATTTAGGAGGCTTGTATTATCTGGACTTGACTTGCTTTGATGAAGACACTGCATCTTCATGTGTCTAGGTTTCCTTAAATTTAACTAAACTGTTTTTTAATGATTATGCTAATCATTACAGTACGGTGATGCAGCTTTATAGTCACTAGGAGATAAAATTTCAAATTCCCTTTCTGCCTATTAGTTAAAGTTGTAACCACAAGAAGTATACCATCCTTGCTCATTAGCCATGTGGTAAGCCCTTGAAAGTGTCTCTTCCATGTGTTTCCTCCTGCAGATTTTAACATACAAAGTCCAGGGATGATGAAAGACAATCTTAATGAGCACCCCAGTAAACAGAACTGGTGGAATTGGTCACATTACCTCTGCCATCCAGAATCTCTACCCTTGTTGTTCTGAGCCAATGAGTAAAGTCCTCTCTTACAAAGTCTTCCTTGATTACCACTGAAGGATTCAACCACTTTAGATGCACATCCTAGAGCTGAAGCGTGCTTCCCCTCCCAGTGGCCACATGGAGCTGCTGCAGATGAGAAAATGAGTCAGCTCACAGGACCTTGTTACCGTGGATAAGAATCTTTCTTGCATCTGTGGAAAGGGCTCAGTGGGGAAAGTGGTTGTTGCACAAGTGCGATGATCTAGTTGTCAGAACCCGTGCAAAGCCAGATGCAGCAGCACATAGCTGTGACCTTGCTCTGCCTGAAGTGATGTGGGAGTTGGATACAACAGAGTGCCCAGAAACACTCAAGGCAGCTGGTCTGGTATACACAACAGCAAAACCAAAGTCCTTTTCTCCAAAAGGATGTAAAGTGAGTACCAATACTTGAAATTGTCCTCCAATCTTCGTAAGCACGCTGCAGCACATATGAGTAGGCATATACACCTCTCAGGCACAACATTTGCTTTTAATTTTTCTTTTGATTCTCTATAGTTTTTCTTCACTTCTTATTAGTATAAAACCAGCTGGTTTCTGGGATATAGTCCAGAAGCCAGCTACAGGATATAGCCAGTGGGGATGGAGCTATGACTCCACAGTTAATAATCTTTGCTTACTCTTGCAGAGGATCCTGATTTAGTTCCAAGTATACATAGGCAGGAACTCCGGTTCCAGGGTATCAGACATCCTCTTCTGACCTCTGAGGAAACCAGGCATTTACATGACACAGACACAAACATATAGGCTAAACAGCCATACACATAAAATAAAAAAAAAAAAAAATCTTTTTACAACAGTGAACACTTGAGTCATGGAGGTGGATATCAAGCTAGTTGGCGTTGTGTTTTAACTCTGTCATGAGTTTTTTGTTTGTTTGATGTTTTCTGGTGGTGAATAAATGCATAAAATATATTTGGTAGTAAAAATATAAAATCGTCTCTGGAATTCCACAGCTTTAGAATGGCTTTTCTAATTGCATAGAAGTTCATTGAGATGCATAAACTTTGGGTCTGGCTACTTTTGCTCATGATTATTTTTTTTTTTAATTTGGAAGTTCCTTATAATAACATTTTAACATTATTTTTTAAAGTCTAAAAAATGAATAGTCACTGAGACAGAAAGAATTTTCACTTCTCAGCAATGAAAGCTCACTACCTATGAGGCAATATTTTATTTATTTTAAAAAAGGGAGGCAGAGGCAGAGACTTATGACCTAGGTTTGTCACCTTGGGACATGGGATTCTTCAGGTCTCTCTTGAGAAAATCAAATTTATTAAGTTAAATCATCACAAAGATTTGTTTTAGTCCCAGTTTTTTTGTGTGAGTATATTTACAGGTGATACAAACCTAAACATAGCCCCAAAGGTACCTGCAGCCCTAAAAGTAATTAATATCCTACTTAATCATGCCAAGGGAGATTGGATTTTTCCTATGTCATTACTGTTGCTGGTTTCATGAAGACAGGGCAGAGAAAATTTCATCATCATAGCACCCGATGCAAAGTGGATTAGCTATGTCAAGTATGCCCTGTAATTAATAACCAGAGAGGCATTTTCTGTCTTATTGTGATACCCTCAGTTTGAAAAAAAAAAGCCAGAACCTCTCCCCTGTTGTATTCTGTATACCGAATTCTGTGAACACTTGCTAGTTCAATGGAAGTTAGAAAAAAATCCCAAAGATAGGTCAAATAACAGCTAATTATTTCTCTAATCCCAGCTGAAGCACCATTATCAGCCATTTTGCAAACATCTACCATGTGACAGAAGTGACACTGAGTGCTTTGCACTAACTGTATGGCATTTATGATGAGGCACCTACTCCCATTTCTCTTCTCAAGTCAGGAAACAGGTTCTGAGAGGTGAAATCTCTGAGTGAGGATTATATCACTTGTGGGAAAGATGGGATTCAAAGGCAATTCCAGTGACTCTAGATACCCTGTTTTCCTAGAGAAATGTCAAATAACACAACCCCGCTGTCACTAAAATGAAGTAACAGCCAGTATGTCATAAATGGGTGATGTAAGTACTAAGAGGTGGGTTGAGGTCTAGCTGGAAAGTACATGTGTCCCTCAGTGCTTGCAACACATATTCCTTATCTCAAACATTGCTGCTTTGCTCACATTCCAAGACCTGTGTCAAGGTCCCCGGGCACTGTAGCCTCCCCTGTGAGACCTTCCTTCCTCCTTACACCATTTCCTCCACTGGTATTTCTTTCTGACTTAGCAACAATGGATTGTCAGGGCCTGTGGAAGACCCTGATGCAGGGCTAAGGCTAGCATCCAATTTGACAGCCTGTTATCCATTTGTTAATGATTGCCTAGTTGAAAGAATTACTCCCACTAAGTAGGACTACATGTCAATGTGCTATTGGTGCTTGGAGCTCAGAGTCTGGTTTTGTTTGACAACTGGGGTAGGAATTTTGGGGGTCGGAAAACTCCTGAAGCAATTATTCAGCAAAGAAAACATTAAAACGTATAAAAAATGAGGGACACGTTAGAGATACCATTCTAAACATTGTTCTTCAATAGAGGGCACATTGACAAAAAAAACTATTCCTAGGACCAGGACAGCAAAAATCCAGGATGAGCCTGGAGAGTTTTGAAGTGCTGGGAGTAAGGAGGTGTTTATATTTTCCAACAGAAGAGTAGGGATGCAGTGAAGGTATCAGAGAGGCTGGATCTACTCTAGCAAAACAATGAATGATCATAGTAAATCACTACCAGATCATCAGCCCTGGAGAAGAATATGTATCTTTTAGCCCTAGCTGATACACATCAAAGCTGAAGAAAAGTGGAGAAATAGGTCCAGGGACAGTGGCTTTACTGGTAAAGTGCTTGTCTTCTAAGCAGGGGAATCCAAGTTTGCTCTCTCAGATCCCACATTTAAAGAAAAAACAAAAACAAAAACAAAAACAAAAACAACCCAATCCCTGTACCTAGTTGCATGCACTTACACAATGCCACTGCTGGAGAAGTGGAGCCAGGCAGACACATGGAACTTACTGCCAGCCTACTTTGCCTACTTGGGGAGTTCCAGGCCAATGAGAGAACCTTCTAATACGAATGGTGGCTGGTGTTCTGAGGAAGAACCACTGAGACTGTCTTCTGGTCTCTACATAATGCGCACATGAGCATGTGCACACAAACACAGAGAGAAATGTCAGCTTTACTTTAGAGATGAACTAGCAAGTCATATTTAGAGTACATACAGCTGCTTACTGCCAGATAGAAACCTTGATGGATATGAAAATTAGTGAGTGAAAGTTTAAACTTAAAAGCAGAAGTAGTATTTCTATAATTTCAAAGGTCTCCCCCAAGGATTTAATAACTACAAAGGGAAAATACTGACACTGTAGTGGAGAACTGTAGAAGATACCACCTTAATAAGTGATGAAGGTTGTCATCACTGAAAGACATCATGTTACCTTCGTCAGACACCATGAAATGGACATGGCACCTCCATGGTCCCTTTTGATGCTGTATCTCTTTGATTTAATAATTAGCAAACATCTGATAAACACCAATTGGAGGGCTTTCTATATAACAATTTACCATGACAATATTATCTCTTGACTGTGATTTAGCTATGTCTGGATTCTGGACAGGCAAAGTTCAAAAATATTAAATGCAAAATTCTAGATGTCACAAGGTTGGCCTTAAATACTTTGATTATGTTATATTACTATTACTATTATATTTTGTTACTAAGGATTGTTGTTACTCCTTAGTATGCCCAATATATAAAGTGAACCTTGCAGTATATGTGGGTAAGTAAAATGAACATACATACACAGCTTAGTGGTTTCAGACAACTATAGAATACTTGGGATGTACTCCCTCAATTAAGAGGAAGTGCTGTATTCTTCAGTGTGTGAATACTGTGAGGTAAAGAAAAGGAGAAATTGTAACAGATTGGAAAACTCTAACAAGACACGACAACTGAATCCAATAAGTGATCATACATCATTGGCTCCTGAGGCAGAACAAGAACATTAGCATAAATTTAGAGTAAAGTCAAGGAAGAGTAGTATAGAAGGTGGAGATTTTTTAGTTTATTATGGTTTATAGTTCTGCAAGGTGTTAATAGAAGAAGAAGTCGAGTCAAGGGCATATAAACTGTATTTTGCAAATTTTCCTTAAGTTTTCTCTATTATATGAAAATAAGAGTGATTTGTATTTGTTGTTATTTTCATTTTTATTTTTATTGTTTTGCAGTGGTGCAAGTTGAATTCAGAGCCTGAGTCAAGGGCATATGAACTATTTTGCAAATTTTCTGTAAATCTAAAATTATCTGAAGATAAGAGCGATTTTTTTGTTTTTGTTTTGTTTTTTGAGATAGAGTTTCTCTGTGTAACATTGGCTGTCCTAGACTTGCTTTTTTTTTTTTTTTTTTTTTTTGAGACAGGGTTTCTCTGTGTAGCCTTGGCCATCCTGGACTCACTTTGTAGACCAGGCTGGCCTCGAACTCACAGCGATCCGCCTGCCTCTGCCTCCCGAGTGCTGGGATTAAAGGCATGCGCCACCACACCCGGCTCCCTAGACTTGCTTTGTAGACCAGGTTGGCCTTGAAGTCACAGAGATCCTCCTGCTTCTGCCTCTCTGAGTGCTAGGATTAAAGGCATGGAACACCGTGCCTGGCAAGTAAGACTGATATGTGTGTGTGTGTGTGTGTGTGTGTGTGTGTGTGTGTGTGTGTATCATTTTTGTTTTTATTTTATTTTATTTTTTGCAATGGTGCAAATTGAACTCAAGACTTACTTATGTTAGGCCAGTGTTCTACGTCTGGTCTTAGCCCAGGATCTTGAAATGGAAATAAAAGAATGCCTTAGGAGGGCTTTCTACATTTAAAGCATCCAATGGAGTGTTTTTACGGAAGCATTTTTAGGGTTGGAGAGATGGCTCAGCCAGAGAACTGCTTGCACCAATGAGGACCCGAGTTCAGATCCCCAGCACCCATGTTAAAAAAAAAAAAAAAAAAAAAACTAAGCGTATTACCAGTGGCATGCGTGTGTAATCCTAGCTCTAGGAAGGCAAAGAAAGAAGGATCCTTGGGAGTTGTAGGCCACCCAGACTAGCTAAATCTGAGAGTTCTAGGTGCAGTGAGAGGCTCTGCCTCTGACCTCCACAAGTCTACCCTCCAACATATAAAGGAAACATTCCTCCTCCACTTATTTTCTAAAACATGCAATTATGATAATCATAAAGCTGGAGAAAAAATTAAAACACTAACAAACACTTGCTTAAAAACATATCGATCTAGCCATCTTTGCGGATCTCCCACTGTGAGCTAAGAAAGGCAATATCACAAATATCTTTTCTTCTACATTGCATAATCTTCATCTCATGCCCCTTCAGCCTGTCATATGAACTGAAATGAACTTTTCAGATATAAATCTATTTTCCCTCAAGAAATTTCTTTTGGTTAGCTTGTACTGCCAAAACAATGCCTGTCAAGCTTCTGGTGGTTTCTTTGTGTTACCTTGGGTGCTGCTGGTGATGTGAAGGCTAGGGGCGTGTTGCTGTATTTCATTCCAGGAAAATAAATTACCATGCCTGTGAGATCCCTGTGTAAATAAAAAAAAGTCCCAGCTATGGTGACAACATGCTGGGGAGATGTCAGGCTCAGCTGTGTCCTGCCTCTCAGGGAATGTGGTAAACAGAAACAGAATCTTGACACAGTACCATCAAAATGTCTCTGACTTTCATGTCACCTGCGAATTCTTCTGACACTTCTCTGTGATGAGACTTAATTCATAGCCCATGGGCTACAGTTGAAACTGAGTATACACCATGACTTGAGAAAACAAGTGGACCTTGGTAGTTTTGTGCTCATGGGTAATATTTTAAAAGGACATTTCAGTGGCAGAATTACATGGCTTGTTGCAGGGAATAATGGGGACATAATTATGGGCTATTACATTGGCAATAGCTCAGTTTATTCATATGACATAGGTTCAACTTTCCCATCATGTTCTTTTATAAATTGAAGCTTAGGTCTTAGTTGGTCTTGAACTTTGGCCTACTGGTTAGAAACACAAACCCTCAATTAATAGAAACCGAGATGGTGAGCTGAGAGAATGAAAACTAGGAGAATCAGGGGAAATGCTTGAATCTGAGGGCTTACAAAACATGGGACACTGAGGGAGAGTGATGACAATAATGGTTTGTAGGGGAAAAAAATCTACAAATTAAATGCACAGGCTTATATATGTCATTTTTTGCATGTATACATACACAGATGATGAGGAAGTTACACATATAAAGAAACCACAAAGACACAAAAGATCAGGAATAAGTATGGGTAAGATCAGTGAAGAGCTTACACATATCTGTAGACCTCATGTGGTCCCAGATTTCAGCACTATATGCAGAACAATTTTGATATCAAAAGATGAGCTAGACAGTTGCCCAGCCTTGTTCTTGTCTCTTGAAAACATTAAAGGAGCCCCATCTACAGTCTTCAGGAACATTTCTTCAAAATCCCCCTTGCCCTTTCCCAATCAGTTCCTAGACCAATTCAACAAGCTCTTAAGTCCAAGCTTAGTAGCGTTTCTTCCACTGTCCTTATTTCTTCCCCCAGGCATCCCTTTACTATGTAACTGTATTCTCCTGGCCTACTATCTTCTTGAACTGCCTCTTGCTTGTGAAATTGGAGTCTCAGGGATAAGTCTCAGTGGGTGGCGGGAGGGAAAGTGCCAAAGAAGGCCCCAGTGGAAGCTTCTGGCTCATTTTAGTCTCAACCGGAAGTAAGTAGGATCGTTTGGGTCTGTTAAAAAAAAGTGTTTCCTTCCCTTTCATTACCCAGTGGCTCTGTCACCATGGCCAAGTTACAAAAGGAGCTTTGTTCAGACTTAAAAGTTGAGAAATCCAAGCTCAGGGCTGAGTTCTAATTGTTACTCAGTGTAAGTAAGAGCCAGTGGTGCCCCTTCGTCGTCCTCACTCTTCTCCACTGAGCACCTGCCTTCTCTGCCAGCTTCCCTTCCCACAGAACTTCCACAAGCGCTGTTTTTTATTGCATAATTATACTTCTGTGCTTTGCAGTTATGCTAGGTAACTACCCACAATTAGCATGTTTAATTAGGAAATTAGGTGTTATAATCACAATGTGAAGCAAAAATTTGTCATGAAGTTTTACTTCATAAACAAATGGCTTCTTTCTTTAAGGAGGAGAGCAAACCACCGAGTCAATGTCAACTCTGTTTTGGCGGATACTGAGATTTAATTTATGTTTTGTGCTAAGAGGGAAGATTCCATCTGTTTGCCAGATGGAGCCTGCCTTCCTCCTTGACAGAGAGTTAGTTGCTTTAGCGTGTACCTGTCCCTCAGTCACTCCTGGGCTCCATTGTTTTATCTCTGGGGAAGATGTACTGCTGGTTTTTCTTGGGACATATACAGTGAGGTCCAAATACCCAAGTAATTCCTTCCATTAAAGGTAAGGAGTTATGTCTTATCCTGATCAAAGGGATGAATTGTCATGAGGATGCTTTAGAGGGAGAGTCTGGGACAATCTACAAGGGAATGATGATCCCTTTCCACTTTGGTGAGTGAGCCTCTCAGGTGTCTCCTGGTCAACCAAGCCCTTTCCTCAAATGAGTTGGAGAGGCCTTGGGTATCTCTATTTTGCTCGAACACATATGGGAACACATTTTCAGTCATCTTGTCTTGTAAGGGTATTGAGGGCCTGCATCTATAGCATCATCCTCCATACTCTGTGATGTAGAGCACTGTTCTTATTTCTTCCCAACGCACTAAGACTATGGAGAATCGGATACTCTGAAATCTTCATCTCTAAAACATCAAGGGACAGAGGCCTCTCAGACCATCCGGTAAAACACTGGGCATTCAAAAGCTATTTCTATGAGCCTTGCTCATTGTAGCATATCTATATTGTGGCATTTTTCCTTGATTCCTGATACCAGCCCCTGGATAATTACTATTTTACCAGTAGTGAGCAAACCACTGAGCTCATTCTAAGGAAAACCAGAACCATTCCTGGTTTAGCTAATAAGATTTATATGTTTAGATTCATCTGACCTGGACAAATGTTTGCAATTCTCTTGCATACTTGAATCTTTAAGAAAATTTAAAGGACTTCTCTCTTCACTTAGATCAACAACATTTCCTGGTCCCAAAGAAACCCAAACCAAACATTTCTTTTCCCTACTTGTACTTTATCAGGTTTTGCCATCCAACTGGGCAAGAGGAAAGTCATTGGAATTTACAACAGAATAAATTTTTATTGAAATACCTGGGTCAAAGAAAAAAAATAAAAATATTGTATAAAAGAACAGTCCAGACAACACAGCACCTGGTATCCTAATAAGCCTTTGCATAAAACAACAATTTGCAACAAGTATGGATGTATCATTAGTGCTTTTGGAACAATAAACCTTTCATCTGATTGCAGCATTTTAAATATTTGATGAACTGTATTATGATACCTAATTTAGTTGTTCTTGGACCACAGCATAGATCATGTTCACCATTTGCAGTTCATCAAATGACTGTCATTCTCTTCTGCAAATAATTCTGGAAGGGAAATAGGAGAGTCAGGGTGAAGTATATACAGTGAAAGCTATCTAAGAGCAATCTAGGCACAACCATGGTGGTGGATTCTAGGAGGTGATACAGAAGTGCAGGCTGACCATCTCACTTACTAGGAAGTCCTGTTTGCTCCATCCCCAGAATCCAGTTGTAGAAATTAACATACAACTGATACGGTAGTGGGTATTGCTTGTATTCCAATCTTCTTTCTGATTGTAATTCTTCCTATCTTTTGGGAAACTCATCTACCTATGTATGTTGCTTTTGTGGGCTGTTAATCATAATATCCTTGCTCTCATTCCAATGTACCTTGACTGGGAACACAGTAGAAGAGACCACGTTTTAGTTCACTCAACTGCCTCAAAACGATGACATACTCAGCCACAAGTATATAGCCAAAATCAGAACAACAGATTTGGTCCCCAGATGTTACTTGTGGGAGAGACAACTTGTTTTCAGCTCATGAAATCTTAACAGGTAGACTCTTCCACACTTATCTTTCACATTATGTAGAAGGAGCTTCCATGGGGCAAGAGAGGACCAGGGTGAGTATTTAGAGAAAATTACTATTTAGTGTCAAAGAGTCCTCATAGTCAGAACATCTTGTATCAGATTTGGGTATGACTATCTCTTCCCTAGTAGTACATTCTGAACCTGGAAGAGATGACTCCATTAGGAAATTACTTGTACTGTTATAATGAGGACCTGAGTTCAGTCCTCCAGATCTACAATTGGTTTTTAAAAGTGGGATGTTGTGGTGTGGTGTGTACATTTATAATCACAGCACTGGGGAAACAAAGATAGGTTGATCCTTGGGGCATGTTGGTGAGATAGTCTAGCTAAATTGCAAAGCTCAAGGTTCAGTTAAAGATCCCATTTAAAAATGTGGAGAGTGATGGAGAAAGGAAAGCAAGATTACCAGCAAGACACGATTAACTTCTGGCTTCCACATGCATGTGTGCACACATGTATATGCCCATGCAACACACATGGCTTAACAATCTAACACCTCCCTCCATGCACAAATGTGGTTTGTCTTGCAGATGGAGTAAAGAGTGTGAACAGGAGAAGAGATATGACACAGGGAAGGGACATATTCCTTCCTCCTGCTAGGATAGAAAGTAACATAAGTGGATGCATGGGATTGGTACCTCTGACTTTTTCTTCACCTTTGAGGCTCCATGTCGCGTCCCTTCCGACCAGAGGAAAATAAGGACACGACCCGAGCGTTCTTCTCCAGGCAGTTTATTCAGGAACCTTTTTAGCAAGCTTCTTTTCCCACTCGCTCGCTTCTCCTCCCCCAACACCTCCGTGCCCCTTTATATCCTCTGCCTCAACCAATCATCAGCCCTTACGTCGGTAGCTCCAATTGGTTCCCGACAAGGCGGGATGCATACGTCAGAGCAAAGCACGGCCCACAACCCAAATAAGGACTTGTTTACCAGGAGCAGAATTGCAAGTCATCCTGCCTGGCAGGTTGCCAGGCGCCATCTTAGCGAGGGTGATAGCTTCAGCTTCCCACAGCTCCAGTTGTATATCTTTATTGATATATATATATATATATATATATATATATATATATATATATATATATATATATATCAATTATGAGCTATATTTTACACCATATCATGTGTAGTTTATTTTTAAATAACATATTTATGATCTATTATTGATCTGAAGTATATTTGATACCTTTATGTAAATTGTCCATTTAGCCATTTCCTAGCTTATGTCCATCTTGGCTAAATCCTTAGTATCCATCTTAGAGTCTGTTACAACACAACTATTTCTTGAACAGAACGTTGTTCAGTACATAATAGAGAACAGTCATGTTGGCTTATATTCTTTAAATACTAGGGGTATCTACATATTTGGCTACATCTGAGCAGGGGAACTAGGTCCTTTCCATGGATTGTCCTTGTTTGGTGCATCAGTCTCTGCAGGCAAAATGGGAACCTACCATAGATGTCCTCTGAAGACTGTACCCAGCAGGGGATCAAAACAGATCCTGAGACTCACAGTCAAACTTTGCACATAGCACAGGGAGTCTTATGGAAGAGTGGGGTGGGCGGATAGAAGGACCCAGAGTAGACAAGAGCTCCACAAGAAGACCAACTATTCACTTCTTTAAGAAGAAAACTTGCCTTAATATTTTCATAGTGGAATTCACTATACATGGCCAAGAGTATTTATGAAGAAGGCAAAGCATCATGATCCTGAACCTATTTGAAGCTAAATTTAGTATTCTGCAGGGCTCCATCCTCTGTTCAACATTCCATGGTAAAGAAAAAATGTCTCTTAGAATGAGACTGGTGTATCTTACCCAGCTTAAGTTCAAATTCTAGATTCAGCTGTGTACTGAACCATCATACTCATGCCATTTGGGTTATTCTAGTACAGAACAAAAGATTTATGACACCAAGAATTAGGAATAGAAATTTCAGCCTGAGATATGAGACCTAAATGCCTTTCATTTTTCCATGTTGAATAACTTTAGCAAAACAGAAAGACCTCTTTTCACCTCCTTCAGTACATTCTTCCAAGAATACAAATGTTTCTATTTGTGCCTAATTGGGTAATAGGGAAGAATTAGTTATCTATATTCCTCTGCAGCTGGCTGGCTGGGAGGTGGTACTTTTTGTTTGTTTGTTTGTTTTTCTTGAGATAGAAATAGTAAACTAGTAAGATTGAGAGCCATGAGTTTGAATCTTCACATATAATTTTGGACAAGTTATTCAGCCTCTTTTTGCTTCCATCATTTATATATAAGAGCACTACAGTAACTCTACCTCTCAAACATAAGTGGTATAAGAAGTAGATGATTGATCACATATAAAACACTTAGAACTGCATATTTATATGGTTATTAGCATCTTCCTTCCCTACCTTCTTGTTTTAATCTTTATTTATAGCATCTTTATTAACTTGTAAAATCACTATCAATAAAGACATAGGAGGAAGAAGAGTTTAAATAAAGGAAGTAGTGGTGATTTGAACGGGAATAGCCCCCTTAGGTTCATGGTGAGACATGTTCAATTAGGAACCTGTTTCCTTTGGGACATCTTTTTTTAAAAATTATTTTTATTAATTTATTCTTGTTACATCTCAATGGTTATTGCATCCCTTGTATCCTCCCATTCTTCCTTCCCTTCCATTTTCCCCTTACTCCCCTCCCCTATGACTGTGCCTGAGGAGGACTTCCTCCCCCTTTATATGCTCCTAGGGTATCAAGTCTTTGGGACATCTTACTAGAGACATCTAGTGGGTAAATAGAGAAATTGGCTTGGAGGTCAAAGGTGATGTTTTGGGTTTCTGATGTGGATTTTTTTGGAACCACTAAAATACGAGCACACAGGACAGAAATAGCCAGATCATACACTGGATGATACAACATAAGGAGCGCTGGAGAAGTGAGATGATAATGTCCCCATATAGTCCCCATGAAGGGACTACAAAGAAAGAGGATCCAGTGACAAAACTAGTGGCCTTAAAAGTAGAAAAGACATCAGTAGGTTGGAAACTAGGGGAAGGGAAGACATAATATAAAGAATAGACCATGATAATAAACAATCTAGAAATAACAAAAAGCATAGGAGACTAGTGAGTGCATGGGCCTCAATAATTAAGGGCTCATTTACTATAATGTTTTTAGTGAGGCCTCCCTCACTTAAACAGTGGCTAATTTAAAGTTGGAGGCCATGAGTGGGCTCATAATTAAATGTTTTTTTTCTGTTAGGGAAGAAACATAATTGTTTGTGTTACAAACTCAAGGAGTCAGGTCCTGATGAGGAACCTCTTTCCATTTAGGAGCTTATGTCTAAGGAAGAATATTTTTCAGAATGGCAAATAACATAAAAACTCAATAGTTAGTTGGCAAATATTAAATTCTACTGGGGGATATATTGGCTACTTTTATGTCTATGGGACATAGGAGATAGTCATTTCGGTAAAGAAAATCTTGATTCAGGAAATGGTCCTACTGGATGGCTTGCCAGCAAGTCTGTGTTGCATTTTCTTGATGTATGACTGAGATATGTGTCAGGGGAGGGGTTCCAGGTTAGTCCTGGCCTGGTGGTGCTGGGTGCTATGAGAAAGTAGTTTGAGAAAGGCACAAGGAACAAGACAGTAGGTAGTACTTCTCCATGGCTTTGAAAGAGAATGTCTACATATAGAACACTAGACAGTTATTCTAGTCTTCATAGAGCATTATAAAATATTGATATACTGAAAGTGCTGCCTGGTTAGGAGGTGTCGAGCTTAGTCTCTATGTTCCCTGTGGCTACAGTTCTCAGCTAGAGTTACCTCATATCCTCCCAGGAACCTACCCTGTCACAGGTCTCCAGCTTGTCCCAGAGGTGACTTATCCCCCTTTCCCTTTTCTCTCCCAGCCTTCTCACCTCTTACTCCCACTCTCACCACATATGATCTCACCCTCATTCTGCTCCCCATACTCTTTCTCACCCAGTTCCCTCATTTTATCCACTTCCAATGTCTTCTATTTCCCCTTCTCAGTCGGATTCAAGCATCTTCCCTTGAGCCCTCCTTGTTATTTGGCCTCTTTGTGTCTATGGTTTGTAATGTAATTATCCTGTACTATATGGCTAGTGGAGGGATGAGGTATCAACCCACCTACAGAACCTTCAGCCCAAAATTTACCCTGCTTACATAACGTGCAGAGGAAAAGATGGAGCAGAGATTGAGGGAGTGGTCCAACCAATGCTTGGCCCAACCTGAGACCCACCCCACAGGAAAGAGCTAACTGATATTATTAATGATACTCTGTTATGTTGCAAACAGGACCATAGCATAGCTGTCCTCTGAGAGGTTCTACCCAACAGCGATCAAAACAGATGCTGAGACCCACAGGTGAGTCTTGTGGAAGAGTAGGGCAGGATAGAAGGACCCAGAGGGGACAACAACTTCACAAGAAGACCAACACAGTCAACTAACCTAGGCCCATGGGGGCTTGTAGAGACTGAAGCACCAACAAAAGAGCATACATGTACTAGACCTAGGCCCCTAAGACATTTGAAACTGATGGGTAGCTTGGTATTCATGTGCATCCCCTAGCAAGTGGAGCAGGGAGTATCTTTTACATGCACTCTGTTCCCTGACTTTTGATCACATTTTCCTAGATGGACTGCCTTGTCTAGCCTCAGTGGGATAAGATGCACTTAATCCTGATGGAACTTAATGTGCTGTCATGGGTTGGTAAGCAGGGCTCCCCTTTTCTGAGAGGGGGAGGGGAGCAGGGGGAAGAAAGTGGGAGGGTGGTATGGGAGGACAGGAGGGAGGAGACTGTGATCAGGATGAAAGAGAATAAATAAATAAATTTCATAAAATATTGATAGTTAATTCTAGGGATGATTTTAGGCAGAAACTGTGGCTCTGTTGTATGTCACAATATAAAACTATAGACACAAAAATCACATCCATGAAAAGTCCTGCCACTGATCTGACTGATTGATAGTACACCTTAACTTTTGCTTGCTGCTCAGTCATTTTTTTTGTTGTTGTTGTTACCAGCTAGCACTCACTAGCAGATGAGCAATAGCAGGTGCAAAAAAGTTGAAAAATTTTGGCAAAGAAAAGCTTAAAATCATGAAAATTTTATCCACTAAGTTAAATTTTTTTTCTGGAAATTGCATAATTCCAGAAATTATTCCAATTTAGTGATGGAATGTTTTCTTTTTCAGAGATGGAGAATCTCCGAACTACTTTTGCAATTTCATAATATAATCTGTCCTGTTCATTGAGGGTGAAGACTTGTCCATAAGGAGACATTATAACAATGAAGGAACTCCTATCACTTCAATATTTGACTGAAGCTTGTCAAAGGAACACAACAGTGAACTTTCATTTCTCATAGTGCAATATAATTTCTGATTAAGCAGAAATGAAAATTTAACTTCTTTGTCCTTTCTCATATTTGAAATTCCCCAGTTTTTGTACCATATACAAAAGCATTTTCATCTATAGCAGCAGCTCTCAACTTGTGGGTTGTGATCCCTTTGGGGGTAGCATACCAAATATTCTATCTGTCAGACATTTATATTATGATTCACAATAGTAGAAAAATTATAGGGATGTAGTAACAACAAAAATAATTTTCTGGTTGGGGGGGTCACTACTACAGAAAGAATATTAGTAAAAGTTCATAGCATTAGGAATGTTGAGAATTATTGATGACTGGAAAATGATGCAATTTGGGTTAACACCCTTCCACACTGCACTCAGAATGCCTAGTTGCCTTGGTCTTCTAAATTACTTATGAATGAAAATGTTCTGTATTGCACTGAATGGAAAGCATCAGAGCAGGACCTCTGTGCTGCCTCATATACTTACAGAATCTACTTTGGGGCCAGATACACAGGTATTTGGAAAATATTTGTTTATCAAATGTGAGGTTTTCAGAACAGTATGGGTTTTGGAGTCAGGGACACCTCATGTGAGTGGGCTCATTATCTTAGGAAAGGAACTTAATAATGTTTCAAAATGTATTTACAAATCTAATTAAGTAGACACAATTCTTACTTCTTCTAGTAGCACTGCCATGAAAATTGATATTGGTGGTATTAGTGTGTGTGTGTGTGTGTGTGTGTGTGTGTGTGTGTGTGTGTGCTTGCCTTCTTTTTCTTTTGCTGGTGTGCAATTACTTATTTTTTGTGTTTTCTTGGATGTAGTTCTCCTCATTGGGATGGTGTTTTCCTTCTAGGATTTTCTGGAGGGCTGGATTTGTGGAAAAATATTGTTTAAATTTGAAATATCTTGTTTTCTCCATCTATGGTCATTGAGAGTTTTTCTGGGTATAGTAGTCTGGGCTGACATCTGTTGGCTCTTAGTGTTTGCAAGACATCTGTCCAGGCCCTTCCAGATTTCATAATCTCTGTTGAAAAGCCAGATGTAATTCTAACAAGTCTCACTTTATATATTACCTTTTCCTTTGCAGCTTTTAATTTTCTTTGTTCTATACATTTGGTTTGATTATTATGTAGCATGAGGATTGTATGTTTATAAGTATCTCTTTCTTTATGTTGAGAAAATTTTCTTCTATGATTTTGTTGAAAATATTTTCTGGTTCTTGGAGCTGGGATTCCTCACCTTCTTCTATTCCTATTAATCATAGGTTAGGTCTTGTCATAATATCTTAGATTTCCTGCACGTTTTCTATCAGGAATTTTTTGGCTTTAACATTTTCTTTGACTGAGGTATGAATTTATTCTATTGTGTCTTCTACAGCTGAGGTTCTCTTTTCCATATCTTGGATTCTGTTGGAGATGCCTGTGTCTATTATTCCTGTTCTCTTCTCTAGCTTTTCCATCTCTAGGATTCCTTCAGATTGTGCTCTTTATTGCCTCTACTTCCATTTTCAGGTCATAGACAGTTTTATTCATTTCCTGTGTTTCTTTAAAGGATTTACTCATTTCTTCTTTAAAGGCCTCTATAATCATCATGAGACTAAATTTAAGGTCATTTTCTTGTTCCTCATCCGTGCTGAGATATCCTGGGCTTGCTTTAGAATGATACTTGGGTTCTAGTGTTGACATATTTCCCAGCCTCTTGTTATTTGTGTTCTTTCACTGGAATTTAGCCATCTGATTGTCTCTGATATTTGCTGGTGTTCTCTGGGGACCAATGGCTTCCAGGGATGCATGCAGATGTGAAGTCCAGTAGTTAGAGGGTATAGGGGGCCAGGTGAGCTCACCTCTGCTGTATTTGCCCTATGAACTCGTGGTCTCTGGGGCCTCTAGGCCCCAGTCTTCCCCAGGTGTCTGCCAAGGGCTTCCAGGGATCAGGTGCTGGATTGGGATAGGGGTGCACCAGGGATGGTACAGGTCTCTCTACTGGTAGGCTTGCTGGGAGGACAGGACAGACTGGGAAATATGATCCATACGGTCTCACCTGCTGGTCCCTGGTGGGCACTGTCCTGTTTTTCCCAAATGAACACCAAGGGCCTCCAGGGATTGAGGTGCTAGTGGTCCCCATGGTCTGCTGCCCTCCAGGAATTCAGGAATGGGTGTGGTCCAGTAGATGGAGGGTGCAGGGAGATGGGTATAGTTCACTACTGCTGTGTTTGCCCAACGGTCTGGTGAAAGCAGGGAGCTGGTTCTTAGAGATCCTACCTGTCTTGCTCAGCTGGCTGCAGTGGGCCTTCAGGGCCGAGATGGGGTACTGAACCCAGTGCCATGAAAAGTATGAGTTAATAGAAGCAGAGCATTAAAACAGCACCTTATATGTAGGCAGTAATTGATAAATGGAGGTTACTGTTATTAAAGCCTGCAGATTTGATTTCTTGTAGTTTTATATACTTACTAAATTGTACAATCATCAAGCAGTGTGGGTTTATTAGAAGGCAATCTTGACAGCAGAGTGTTTCATGATTCTAAAAACAAAGTAAACTTACTAACACATCTTAACAATTATCACTCCACTCAGCAGGGAATAATTTGTTATAGCTAATTTAAATCTCTACTGTTAATAATTAAAAACAAAGAACTTTGCCAGTCAGAGGAACTCTAAAATTGTTTGCTTGCAAAGTGAGCAAAAAGCTTAGGGAATGGACTATTTTAATGAAAATCATTTTTGTTCCTCTTATTGAGGCAGACTTGCTAATTAACACCACTAGCTTTTCTATGATTACTATTTAAGCCAAACAGATGGGCCTCGGATTTAAGAGCCAATTTTCTAAGTTGATTTACCTATAAAAAGAACGACTATGAGATGTTTCTACAAGTGAACATCTGATTTACCATTTGCATCTCAAAGTAAATAAATAAGAAAAGCATATGAAATCTCTAACAAGGTCAAAGTCCTGGGCAGAGTCTGGGAATAAGAAGCATTTGAGAGTTTGGAGCTAAGTCCCAGAATTTGGAGGGACCATATGATGAGCAAAGTGTAGTGCTTCTTTGTTACAAGGCAGAGCAGCATGGGCATGTCTGTGCACGCACATGCTGTAGCTGGGTGAAGCTGAACATGCCCAGCTTTCTGTCTTGCATTTAACCCCAGGCTTGAATAGATTTAGTCAGAAGCATATCACTATTAACTAATCATAGGTAATGTTGGATTTTTTCCCCAGTCTGGGATTATAGAGGAACAGTGATATTAAACAGGAAGCCTAGGAATCTAAATTTGGAGACAGCTGGCTTTCTTTACTCTTCTTGTTGGAGGGCAGTTTCTAGTTTCCTAGCATAGACAATCAGATTACCGTTATATACATTTCTTCTTTTCTCATATGTAATTCTGGGTAATTATTGCTATGCTGCACTCCATGAAATGAATAATATTTCTCTTCATTTAGTTGAGAAGATTAAATGTTCTCTAGGTATGGCAGTTCATAGCACTTGGGAGACAGAAGAAGCAGATCTTTCTTAGTTTGAAGTCACTTTACAATCACCCTGGTCTACACAGCAAGTTCCAGAGTAGCCAGGGCTACATACTGAGACCTTATCTAAAAAAAGTAAATTAAATAAAATTATATTATTATTGTGATGATGGTCATATGTTTTGGGGAGCACTTGGTGTGCCATGGTATGTGGTTGAAGGTAAGAGGACACCTTTGTGGAGTCAGCATTCTCCTTCAACCTTTACAAAATTCTTACACTCAGACTTGGTGAGGCTTCCTTGCAAGAATCTCTACCCACTAAGCCACCTCACCAGTCTCTAGTTTAGACTATTTGAGCAGTTCTCTTATATCTATATTGCTTTTAAGACACATTGCTTGATTTTAAGGTATCTGTCTGGGGGAGTTTTCTAGTTGTCACTGATCCTTAGCTTAGTTCCACTGTGGTCTGAGAACATGGTCCATACAATGTTCATGATCCCTTTCAGGTATCTTTTATGGCCTACAGAGTGCCTGGCCTTATTTAAAATACCCTATGAGCATGGAAAAATGTGTGTTACAATGTCCTGTAATTGGGTAGCCTTTAGATTCTAATTAGATTCAGTCTAATGTTGTTAATGCTGTTAACTCAGTCATGTATGGGTTCTGAGGTTCTGTCTGTTTGATTTATGATTTATTGACAGAGGAGTGTTGAAGTTTCCAACTAACATAATGATTTGTTTACTTCTTCCAGCCTATGCCTTATGTATTTTGACAGATATTTATTTATTTGCTCATTTATTTATTTAGACATGTTCACTATAAGCTGGACAAATACTGAAATTAAGATGTTACCCAACTCCTAGATATTTTATATTGCTTGTGGCTTATGTGAAGGGTGTAGTTTTCCTAATATCTTCCTCTGCATGATTGTCATTTGTTTATAGGAAGGCTACTGACTTTTTAAAATTAATTTTGTATCTAGTCAATTTGCTGAAGGTATTTATTTATTAGCTGTAGCTCTGGTAGAATTTTGGGGGTCACTTATGTTCACTATCATATCATCTGCAAATAGGGAAAATTTTACTTCCCCCTTTTCTATTTGGATCCCTTTGATCTCCTTTTGCTGTCTTATTGTTCTGGCTAGAACTTCAAGAATTATATTGAAGAGATAAGAATATAGTGGGCAGCCTTGTCTGGTCCCTGATTTTAGAGGAATTTCCTTGAGTATCTCTCCATTTAATTTGATGTTGGCTATTGGCTTGCTGTATAGAGCCTTTATTATGTTTAGGTATGTGCCTTGTATTCCCGATCTCTCCAAAACTTTACACTTGAATGGCCCTTGGGGAGCCCCAGTGGCACTCAAAGAAAGAATAGGCAGGCTACCAAGATGAGACTTGCTAGCCTGTGACCATAAAATGGGGGAGGAGATCCCTCTCAATCATGGACCTAGGGAAGGGGAATAGGGTGGGAGTGGGAGGAAGGGAGGAACGAGAGGATACAAGTGATGGGATAACATTTGAGTTGTAATCTGAATAAATTAATTAAGTAATAAAAAGATGTTATCCAACATATTTTCCTAGACTGATTTCAGAAATATGTCAAAAATGAATTATGTTTCTTTGGAGCACCGAATCCTCTGTCCTTACATGGTACTACTCCACCCTTCATGAACTTCTGTCCTATCATCTTACTAGTCTGAAACCATCTTAACCTTCTCTTAATCAGCGTTAGGATGGTGTGTCTTTCTCCATACTTCTATTTGCAATTCATTTAAGTTCTTATAGTTAAAATAGAGTTCTTATGAACACTATATCTGGGTCTTACTTTGGTTTTATTTTGCTTTTTAACCCTCAGCATCACTCTCTTCTATCTTGGTCAACTTATGTTATTCATACTTAAATCAACTAATAATAAAGTTCTAATTCTGTTCTACATTCATTTTGTTCCTCCTTTTCTATCTTCTCTGATTTTGAACATTTTATAACTTTGTTTTTCTCTCTCATCAAATAAATTTACTTCCTTAAAGGATTTTCCTTGTTGCTCTAGAATTCATATACATTTTAAAAAGTGTGATATGTTTAATATAAAGCCCATAACTTTAACCATCCTATATGTGTGTTTAGTAGCATTAACTACATTTTTATTATTGTACAACCATTTAGAACATTTTCACTTCCCAATGGGAAGATTTGTATCTATTATGAAATACAGAGTTTAAATACAAATCCATATTCAAGCAAATGTAGTAGACACACTTATAATAGAATATCCCCAATTAATTCCTCCCATTTCATGTGATACTGATGTTACTAATTTGCAATGATTTCTATGCTATAATTGCTAATAATGATTAGTACTAGTTTCACTTTAAAAAGAAAATGTGTTGACTATATTTAAAGTATACAAGACATAATTTAATTATATAACAATAAATATATATTTCTATTTATATCTTTCTACATCATATATGTATAAATGTTTATTATGGTGACATATAGTATCTTCTCTACCATCTCCCATAGTTTTGGAGTTTTCTTTTTTGGTGTTTAGGTCAGCTTTCATCTATTCATTCAATAGAATTTCTCCTTTGTTTTATCTTCCTACGTATTTTAACTTTTCTCTCTAATTAGTATTTTACTTTTTATATTTTCCACTTTTTTATATTCCATATTCTTCTTTGTCTGGCCTATTTCAATCAGCATACCCCCAGGTTAATTTTATCCACATTGTGGAGATGACACAATTTCTTCCTGTTTAAAGACTTATATACAAATCTCACCAAGTCTTGATCATTTTTGGTTTTTGACAGGGTGTAAATATCTTTCTGAATAAGATAGTGATTTTTATTGTAGTTCCTTTAAGTATATAAGCAGAAAATCATGTAGTAATTTTAATTTAAGTTGTTTATTTTTGAAAGTTTAATTTTATATCATTTGACAAAAAAAATACACTTTATCTCCAAAGTCCATACACACATCACACACACACACACACACACACACACACACAAGTTCTGATGTATACCTGTCTTCCTATCTTAAGGATTTCTTTTTATATTTCTTTTTGAGAAACATTCTTCCAGATAGACAATTTTCTGCTTTCCTTTATCTGAGAAAGCCTTTAACATCATCTTTATTTTTGAAAGGTAATTTTGTTGGGTATAAAATTGTAGGATGGTAGAAAAAATTTTCTTTTACTACTTTATATATTTAATGCCATACTTTTCTAGCATTACTCAGGCTTGTTATTCTTACTAATTTGCCTCTTTAACTAAGGCATCTTACTATATTGTCTTGAATAAAATGTTTGACGATTTTCTCTTTGTTTTTCTACATGGTTTTTCGATGCCATGCCTGTGTTTGTTGTTTGGGTATTAATCCTGTTTCCTGTTTTTTCCATCTTTCTGGATCTGTGCTAGTAGTTTGGAAAAGTTTGTGGCTATTATTATAATATTGTTTCCTCTCTATTCTCTCCTCCCTGATATCTCACTGGCAACTATAACGATTACCTTTTACAGTTGTTACACTGCTGTGCTTTTTCTTTTGCCCCCCCCCACCCCCATACTTTGCTTCCAGTTTTTAAAGTTTTGAATGAACTTCCAACTCACAGATTCATCCTTAGACTGTGCTTTGGATCCTTGATTTACTTATTTTTTTCATTTTTAATAAATGCTTTCATCTACATTCCCCACCTGTCTTTCAGGTTTTTCTCTTTCCTATTAGGTACAATATTCTATTATTCAGTTATGTCAAATATTTGTCTGCTAACTTCTACAACTCTGTCATATCTAAGATTGTTTCTTCTTCTTCTTCTTCTTCTTCTTCTTCTTCTTCTTCTTCTTCTTCTTCTTCTTCTTTCTTCTTCCCTGTCTTCTTATTTTCTCATTCTTTGATTAAAGTCAGGACATGTAGGGCAAAAGAATTTATGGAATATCAGTCTTAAGTGCAAGGCTTCATGGTCATATAACTAGAAGTCAGAGTATATTTCACCTTTGCTCTAGCATGGAGCCTCAGCGTCTTAAAATCTCTCTAAAATCCTTATTTTTACAGTACCTCTAGAGTTTGGATTTCCCTAAGTATGTTTCCTAAGATACAGTATGCATTTTTCTGCTTTAATCAATTACTACTACAGTGGGTTCTTATTGGTATGATACTCAGGGCAAGATATGGGGATTCTTTTTAAAATTCTGGGCAAATTTCAGTCCTTTAGTAGGCCTGAGGTTATAACCTTCATAAGTATTTCCTCTTCTCCATTCTCTTCATCTTTTTTGAAGTTATGTTCATTTGGTTTATTTCTTCGAACCTGTGTTTCCTAGTGAATGCTTTCTCTCCTGCTCTTTTAAAGAGACACAGAAAGCTTGAGGAGATGTGTGTTGGAGGGGTGTCCTTCTAGATTAGGGTCCGAGGAGTTCTGAATTGTAAGTCTTTGTGGTAAGAAGTTTCTGGACAAAATTTACAAGTCCTCTTTTCTCATTTCCCCCTAGAACTTTTGAGGATATCTTTCTAAACCACCATGATAAAAACAAAACAAAACAAAACAAAAAAACCAAACCAAATCAAAACAAAACAAACTGCTGGGGCTCCTGTAATCAAACCTCATAGATCTCCAAAGTCTGTAGTCCTTAGCAGTTGGCAGGAAAATAAGAAGTAGTTAATTTTCTTTGTCTGTTTTTTATTTTTTTTTCTGTTTTAATGATGGTAGAACACTGTTTCCCAAGGTGATAGCATGTCACAGTTGATATCTCAGGAGTCTGTCTCAAAAACTGCCTACATAACAAATCATGGGGTGGCAGACAAAGCTGCTTTCAGGAGCTATCAGACTAAGGTTGTGAATGCTGCCAAGACTGCTTCCCCACACTTTGACTTCTTCTCATTTCATTGGTAATTTTCACTCATGACAGCTGCCCATCTGTTTCTGTCTGTTGCTGCAAGCTTATCTGGACTCTGATATGAACAGGTCTGTCACTACAGAAGGTACTCACAGAAGATAGTCCCATGACTACGTTTTTATTTGTTCATTTTACTTCACATGTGCACAGCCTAGACCAATCACTATAGCTGTGCTGTAAAGGAAAAACTGTGACTGGCTCAGTCTCAGAGGAATGACACTCTTTTTATAGCTTGCAACCTGACAGTCCATGGAGACTAAATTATTATGACAAGAGATTTCTACTGTCCATTTTGTTGAGTTGCTAACTGTCAGAATAAATCTTATGAGAGGGGAAATCAAAGCTGCTTTCTTTTATTTGCTTTTTTCATATTTCACAAATGCTGAGATTCACCTTGGTCTGATGTATAACTAAGTGTGGAAGAACAAGGTGATAATTTTACTGTAAGCTGTCATATCTCTAATCCCCACAAAATAAAAGTGAAAAAAAATCCTCTGTGATAACAGTTCCTAGCTGTTCCAGCTGAGTGAGATCACTGTTTTTGATTAATTAATGTTTGCTCATTCATGTTTGACCTGAAAGAACCCAATTTTCCATTAAAACTTTCAAGGAATGAATAAAAGTTTCAATAAAACTTTCTGTATGAATAAATAGAAAGCATGTTAAATGCAACTTGCACAAGTTCAAGCAAAACAGTAAATATCCACAGACAAAACACACACACACACACACACACACACACACACACACACACACACACACATACACACAAACAGTTTGATATGACATGACTTTAAAGTATGCTTTTAAAATCTTATTTTTAATTAGGGATGTGTTTGTATTGGGGGAAGCCCTTTCATAAAGGTGCCCACAGAGGCTAGAAGAGAGAACTCTAGATCCCCTGGAGCTAGAGTTCAAGTCTTATGAACACCCAATTTGGGTGGAACTGTGGTTTTAGATGTGATGATTTGGATATTTTTTTTTTATCTTGGCTTTCCAATTTTTAATGACTGTAGACTATTTCTTTGTGAGGTGATGCATAGTGGAAGGGAAAGTACAAGTCTCTGATACATCTATCAGATCTAAAAATCATACCTCATTTGTTAGCCTGGACTACATGCCTAAATTTCCATCAAACACTGTAGCCAGGCATGATAATGGATTTGATTATTTAGCCTGGAAGTACAAGGCAGACAGAGGATATTATTAAGCCAAATGGTGAAAAAATGGTTTGCCAGAAAAATTCAGCATTTGTCACCAAAATATTAGTAATAACATAATGACAGGAATAATAATAGAATTATTATTTAGTACATTCTATCTCTCTTGTGGACATATTACATGATTTACTTATAATATTTTATAAACTAATTTAATGATAGTCACAAATTTATGCAAAAAAAGATTTGTAACTTTCTAGAGATTTCCTGTGGTCTTAGTCTATTTAGATTGGTTATGACAAATATACAAGATTGTGTATGTGATAAAGAGGCTTATTTGGCTTACATTCTAGTGATTGGAAGATCCAAACAGCACTGTCAGCATTGTTGCACTCCTTATGACACATCACAGTGTTGGAGAGAAATTAGAAAAGGAAATGGCTATGGGCAAAAGAGTCAAATCTTGCTTGTGAGGTAGCCTCTCTTTATAACAATCTACTTTTGCAAGAATTGCAATCTACCCTTCATAGCAATCTACTCTTGCAAGTTTCATGCCAGGGAGATCCAATCAACTTAAAGAGATCACTATTGTTATCCTCACAGCCTAATTTCTTGTTACTAAGCTCCACCTCTTAAGGCTCTTATCACATCCCATATTTACACTAGGACAGTTTTAAGAACAAGAACTCCTAGGGGATAACCCATGCCTTCACAAAGGTAAGAACTCAGGGAGGCTGGCTCTCGGTTTAGTGCAGTTAACAACAGTTAGCTCCTAGCTCTTCATAGATGTGGGCAATAAAGTACAAAAGGTCATCCTAGAAATCAGATTATAACAACCCAACAGTCAATATCTCTTCCTATGATCTTTAGTTTACAGCCGACTGTAGTCTGATCTCAAATTGCAGGGCCCATTTGAAAAATGAACACATCTGGACTAAGAGGCTAAAAACCTCTTGATTTTCAATTTAGACACCCTATAATGTTTCAATTTCTTTTATGTTTTATGTGGGCCTGAATAACAGAGATATTTCTACAAAGAATTGGTTTTGAAGTCAGTTCACATTTATATGTGTATCTGCATCACACTCCTTCTGTTTCTTTCTTGAGGCAAAATACTTCAGTTCGAAATATTCAGAAGTCAGCAATTTCTCCATTCTTATAAACTTTATTCTGTTGCTTCTTTAACCCTATAGGAGCCCCACTGTGTTGGACATCTGAAAATGGATTTCACCCTCTGAGGCTATGCAAGCAACCTGTAGTGTCCTTGGACAAGAGATGAGTTTTAAAGAACTTCCGAGGAGAATTTGTACTGTCAAGGCAAAATATCTTGCTTCAAACCTCTAGAATTATCTATGGAATTTTCAGGTAAAGATTATGAAACTTTAAAGTAAGGTGAATCCATGGATAGGAAAGCAGAAAAATTGAAATTTTGGAGTTAGAAACTAGGTATTCTGGTTTGAAAGAAAAGAAAATCATGATGAATTTGGTAACAAACATTTTGTAAATGTGTTAGAGTATTTTAAGTTAAATAAGTTGATACACTATTGGGTTCAATTAACATTTTTCTTCCTAAAATGGAACTACACTGTTTTACAAAAACCACACAAAAACCAATGGCATAAAATAATTAATGCATTATTTCTCATTAGTCTTGTCTCACCCAGGCTGGGTTTGGTAGTGGAAAGCTCTACTTCCTGCTTCCCAACCCTCCCAAGAGATGCTTTATTGATGTCCTAGATGCTTTTCAGCTGAATCAAGTGGAGAATCTGGATTTACCACCAGTCACTCTAGATGTGGTCATCTCATGAGGATGGCCAAGGATCAGTAAGATCAACTGTGGGAAAACTGTCTAGACTTAGGTTCGCATTAGGAAATTTCCCCCAGCAAAAACAAACTACCAAAGAAAGCCTAATATGAAAGCATGGGATTTGTGTCATACCCCCAAGAGGACAGTACCAAATTATCCACAATATATTATCCCACAATGAATCAGAAGATTAAAGGAACACCCTCTTTCATGCTCTAGTTGTGAGATTCTTCTCTGAGAGCAGGAGATGACCTCATAGGGAGAGATGGAGAAGCAGACATAAATTATTGAGATCTTAGTCCTCTACAATAGTGACAGGAGAAGCGTCTATGGAAATTTTGGAGACAGAGCTTCATTCTTGTCTGGGTTCAGTGGTGACTGCATCTATATGTGCTTTCGATCTTGGGGTTCTGTTTCCAGAGTTTAGGCTTTCAATCATCACTGAGCAGCTGGAGCAAACGTGGATGACTGAACGCTAACAACTCCCCCAAGCTCCCGCCAATCACTAAACAAGTTCTTGTAGACCTTCTTGGTTTTTTTTCCACTTGGAGTCAATAAACAAACAACAAAAAAAAAAACAAAACAAAAAAAAAAATGAGAAATGGAATAGGGAAGAAACTCAAAGTCCCACTAAAGGATCCAAATGTAAGAGCAATTAAAAAATACTCACTTCTCTCTCTCTCTCTCTCTCTCTCTCTCTCTCTCTCTCTCTCTCTCTCTCTCTCTCTCACACACACACACACACACACACACACACACATACACACACACATGTTTTTCTCATGCTCATGTGCAGCCAGTGTAAAAGATAATTCATTTTGCCTATATCTTCAATGCATATGATTTATTTTTTTAATCTGAAGAATAAACAAATTTTTAAAACTCCTGTTTTGATTTGCTGAAATGTCCTAATGGCTTGCCTTGCCAGGTCAAGTGGAATTGAGACTCAAACACAACAACAGCAACAACAACAACAACAAAAGAGGTCAAGCACTTTATGTAGATAAAACAATCACGAAATGTGGAAATCTGAATAGTCAGTTCTTCCAAAACCCCACTTTCCTGTTAACTATTACAGTAACACTTCTCAATTCAGCCTTCATGTGCCCAAACAATTGATTTAACCTGAAGCTGAGCATTCCTTCTTTGCTTTGCGTATGAAACCTCTGAATAAAACAGTCTTTACAGTATCTGTTGAAAACTGAGCATCAATCATGGGAAACATAATAAAATGGTCATTTGTGAATGCTTTTGCCCCCTGAAGCAGTCACACAGGTTTAGATGATGGGTGTGAGGAGGCATCCTGACTTAATGAAAACATTATTTCACTTGTGGTGCTGAAAAAAAATAAAAACAGGCGCACACACAATCCTACACAGCTTAGCAGGTATCTCTGTAGTGGGAACAGCAGTTACTGTGACTAATTGTATCTTTGCAAAGTCTTTCCTATAAAGTGCTAATAACAACAACAACAACAATAATAATAAACTTAATCCATAATTCTTCCCTGAAGCCATCATTTGGCCTCAGTGGGTGGCCAGCAACAAAAGTACAAGCATGAATGTCATAGCGTCTCAGTGTGTCTTTCCTTTGATCAAAGTTGGAACCCAGACAGGAAACAATATGCTCCTTGCATTACTGCCATTTCAGATTGTTCATTAGTTTTAATTATTTTCTAAGATCTAGAGGGAGCCATCAAAAGAAATTAATCATGAAAAGAAGGCAAGGCAGCGTTCTGTGATCATAAAAATGCATAAAGTGTTTTGGATTATGGACTTTATAATTTACTCTCAAACATGAACTGGAGGGGGCATATGGCATACTAGCATTTATTTAAAAGGCATGGGAATTTATGATAAATCATAAGCTTTATTGTAAAATAAAATAAAATTCTAGTGTGTTCTTAATGTTACTTTTATAATTCATCATGGTAGAGCACTTTCTTAATTTAGAGCATGCTGGAGAAATAAGCTAAAAACTAGTAGCATGAGCTTAGGGGTGTTAAAGATTAGACTAGTTATGCAGGGCTTGCAGTCTTTTGAGAATTCCTCCTGAGTATAGGGATGCCTGGTTTCTAGAACAGTCTCTCCAGTCTTGACAATTAAGAAATTCAACATCCTATGACTCATTGTCAGAACATACTTCCAATCACCAGAAAACGTGACCCATTCCACACCTCCTCTATCTCCAGCTTCTGAAGGGCTGAAGGTTACAGGTACTGGAGTCCAGCTGGTTCAATTGGGGGTTCTCCCAATCCTCAGGCATGTTGCCGGCAACTATTAAGGACTGTAAGCCTTTGCTTTTCTAATCATGACAAATGGGGGGAGGGATAATTATACCTACTTATGGGTTGATTGTGAAGATTAAATGATGATATTTATCTAAATGTTTCCTGAAATGGTGAACAGAAGTACTCAGCAAATGCTGATGACAGCCTTTACCATGATGAGCACATTTCTGATTCTCTCTCTCTCTCTCTCTCTCTCTCTCTCTCTCTCTGTTCGTATGTATGTATTCTCATAAGAACAACATGTTCTCATGTGATGTGGGCTTGGACTTTCACTAGTAAAGTGACCAATGAGTCATATCATTGAAATTCAAAGTTAGGGCTTGTGAGAAGGTTCAGAGGACAAAGATGTTTGCTACCCACTTGACAACTTGAATTCAGTTCCTAGGACTCTTATGGTGGAAGAAGAGAAGTGGCTTATGCAAGTTGTCCTCTGACCTCCACATGCACACTATGACACTATGGCATGCATGTTAACATACTCACAGCGAGAGAGAGAGAGAGAGAGAGAGAGAGAGAGAGAGAGAGAGAGAGAGAGAGAGAGAGAGAGAGAGAGAGAGAAGGGGGACAGAATGCATAGACAAATAAATAAAAACTAAACAAAAAGTGATTTAAAGTCAAAGTTTTACATCTTGACATCCTGAGAAGCATTTTTTTTCACTTTCAAGCAAAATGACATTGGTCTCCCTCCTCACTATCTAGCTTGTCACTTGGATCTTCCTATTCTAATTAAAGTACACTTTTATTACTTTTTAATTGAAAATAGATTCTTTTCTCAAACAATGCATCACAACCTCAGTTTCCCCTTCCGCCACTCCTCCCAACTCCCCATTTTGGAGGATCCACTCTCATTCTATTTCAGTTTCAGAAAGAGCACACCCCCAAGAGACAACAATTAGGCACGAACAAACAAATTACAATGGGCCAAGACAAAAGCCCTCACACCAAGGCTGGCCAAGGCAACCCAACAGGAGGAACATAGTACTAAGGGCAGGCAAGAGTCAAAGACACACCCACTGCCACAGTTAAGAGTTCCACAGAAACAACAATTAGCAGCTGTACCCCATATGCAGAGGCCCTGGATCAGACTGTTGCTTGTTGGGCTTGACACTCAGTCTCTGTGAGCTCATATGCACCCTGCGAAGTTCATTCAGTAGGCCGCGTTCTCCTGATGGCCTTCATCCGCTCTGACTCCCACAGTCTTTCTGCACCCATTTTCTCAGAATACCCTGAGCTCCTAGATGAGAGACCTGATGGAGACCTCCAATGGAGACTCTCTCCACATAATGTCTGACTGTGAGTCTCTACATCCCTTCCCATCTGCTGCTGGAGGAAGCCTCTCTGATGACCTATGTATGACCATAGCAAAGTATCATGAGGAATCATTTCATTGTCCTTATTTTCTCTTACAGACAAGTTGAATTTTGTCATACTTTAGGTACTAGGGCTATTCAGTCCCCAGTTTCTGGCCATCAAATAGGTATAGGGCATGCATCCCTCCTCATGGAGTGGGCTGCAAGTTCAGCCAGATACCGGTTGGCCACTCCTACAAGTTCTGCAACACCATTGCCCCAGCACACCTTGCATGCAGGACAGATTGTAGGTCAATGTCTTGTGGCTGGATTGCTACCCATATTTTCTTTTAGTACTCTGCAGAGTTAAGAAGTCCCCCACAAAACAAATAAACCAAATATGCTACATTGTATGAGTCCACTTGAAAACGTCTAAAGTGTCAACAATTTGGGGGGATACTTTTAGCCAAAATCAAACCTGGGCCAGATGACATCAAATGTCCTTCCATGATAATGACCTTGTGCCTCCAGGGCTGTGTCTTCGGCGCTTAGATTTTTGCTGACTCTGGATTAACTTTCTAAAAGCATTGGCTCCTTTGCCATGAATGAAGCTAAGCTGATACCCACTGTGGCTCACCTTGTGCTAGTTCCTGATGTCCCTAAATACCATGCTGAGGCTAGATAGACAACCCTCCCCCAAACCACAAGATAAGTACTTGGAGACAAAATATAGTCTTTATTTATGAGTCTTCTCAATTGGTACCTTTGTCTAATATATAGCACTGTATCTGACCCATTTTGTGTTTGGAATGTCCCCTATAGACTTATGTGTACAGGCTTGACTCTCAACCCATGAAACTGTTGGGAAGTAGTGGAACTTAAGGGCTGGGGCCTACTGAAATGCAGTTAGGTTATTGGGGTGAGGGATGCATGCCTCTGAAGGCAAATATTTGGGAATCTGGATTTTTCCTCTTTGTGTTCTGGCCACCATGAAATAAATTGTTCCCTCTACCTTAGTGTGTTTAGCATTCTTGAAAGCATTGTGTATTCACTGTAGTATGACATCAAAAGCAACAAGGCCAAGAGGCCATAGACTGAAAAGTCTGAACCTATAAGCCAAAGTAAGCATCTTCCATATAAACATTTTGTCCTAGAAGTTCAAAAATGAGTACTCCATACATGCCCATAATGATTATGAAAAAATAAGTCAGTTTCATGCTAGATCTTTAAGACAGCTTTTCTTTAAATGGCTACAGTACACACAGAGGGTTAATGTTGATTTCTCAGAATATCAAAATCTACATCTATTCAATTACCTTATACAAAATGGCAGTGTGTGTGTGTGTGTGTGTGTGTGTGTGTGTATACTGAGTTTGACATGAACTCTAGTGCTCTATATTTGACCACCTCCTCTTGGTGGGGAGGCCTGATCGCACTCAAAGAAAGAATAAGCAGGCTACCAAGATAAGACTTGATAGCCTATGACCATATAGTAGGGGAAGAGGTCCCCTTCAGTCATAGACCTAGGGGAGGGGAATAGGGTGAAAGCAGGAGTGAGGGAGGAATGGGAGGATACAAGTGATGGGATAACAATTGAATTGTAATCTGAATAAATTAATAAACTAAAATTTAAAAAATTACTGTTTAATTATTTGCTTGAGGTGCATATAAACACATACATGAGATTTGTGTTGGGCTTATCATAGCATTGCCAGCAATTTCTGAAATATCTTTAATTATACTTTGGCCATTTTATACTATGCATTTATTCCATACCATATTTTTAGCATTAGTTGCCATTTAATCAAAATAGAGATAAATTCTGAAAAATTTAGATATCCAGCTGTTTTAATTTTTATGTAAAAATAGACACATAAAGTTCAATTCACCTTTAATAAATGGTAAAAATATATGTATATCAAAGAATTATTTTAAAGTATAATTCTTTATGAGTTATTATTAGTAAATGTTTTATTTCTATACCTATTTTTTATATCTGTATATCTAGCTTCATGCACAATTTCTCAAGTGAAAAGGGGATGCAGGCAGAGAAAAATATTATATATACTGGATTAGCAAATAGCAAGCAAAGATTCGGTCACTGGGCTGTGGCAAGAGCTCAGTTGGTCAAGCACTTGAGCCATGAACATGATCACCTGAGTTTGAGTCTTAGAAGTAATGCTTTTGAGAAAGTGAACCAGACATGGTGGTCTGCCCTTCTAATTCTAGTGCTGAGGAGATGGAGGGAAACAATCTCTGGTGCTCCTAGGCTAGCATGTATAATTTGCAAAGTCTAGGAAAGCGGCATAATATGGAGAACATATTATGGTGGACATTACAAATTGAAGACGCTTGGAGAAATTTTCTTCTATCTTGAACACAGGAAGATCTCTCTCTCTCTCTCTCTCTCTCTCTCTCTCTCTCTCTCTCTCTCTCTCTCTCTCTCTCTCTCTCTCTCTCTCTCTCTCTCTCTCTCTCTCTCTCTCTCTCTCATTGTGTGTGCATGTGTGTGTTTGTGTGCCACAGTGTGCATGTGCACAAATACACACACAAGAAGATGCATATGTACAATTGGAGGTCATGGTAGATTGTATCTTTGGATATAGAACCACTACATACACAGAGCCAACTGTATACTAATTTCTTTTTCAACTGCTTCGTAAAACATACATGTTATTGCAAAGCAGGAGAATCAAGAAACTTAAAACACAATAGATCCAGGAAGCAGTTGTTATGTTTCTGTATTTGTAATGTATAAAGAAATTTATCCATTTAGAAGTGACTACACACAGTGGAAGGTAATTAATATGCCTTAGTTTTCCAAGGTCCTTACTGGGATCTACAGTTGCTTTCCCCTTTGAGTGATGTAGAATTCTTTATATGTAATAAATTATACTCCTCTATTATCAAAACTCTGTATATACACCTTGCCTTCCAACTGAACTTAAGGTGTTGGCCATGAGCCACACATTTACCAGATAAAATTGATTTGTGGAAAACAGCCTCATTTCACCCCCAACTATTTACTGGTAGATTTAGTTAAATCTCTGGCAAAGTTCTTGGGCCAACTCTCCTTACGAAAGGAAACGTTGATACTTAGATTAGGTAAAATTTGATACCTAGAGCTAGAAGTATTGCCTGAGATTATATTTAATACACTGGTTGATGTTATGTTTCATGGATTTTTCTCCTCTTCACAATTCAGACCCAGACATCATGAGATGGATTTGGCAATATTCCTTTTGTCTTAATTTTGTGGTATAATTTGAGACCACACTCATCCTGATACTCAAACCACACAAAGACTCAATAAAGAAAGAAAATTTTAGACCAATTTTCCCTATGAGTATTGATGTTAAAATACTCAATAAAATATTTTCAAACCAAATCCGAGAACACATAAAACACATCATCCACCATGGTCAAATAGTATTCATCCTTGGGATGCAGGGATGGCTCAACATATGAAAATCATCAATGTAATCCACTATATAAAAAGCTAAAAGAAAAAAGCCCACATCATCATCTCATTAGAGGCAAACAAAACAAAACAAAAACAAATGAAAAAAACCTTTGACAAAACCCAACACCCTTTGATGATAAAATTCTTGCAGAGAATAGAAATACAATGAACATATATAAACAGAATAAAGACAATTTACAGCAAAACTCAATTCAAATACATAGCCAAATTCAATTTACATGGGGAGAAACTCAAAGTAATCCCACTAAAATCAGCAACAAGAAAAGGCTATTTCTCCATATCTATTCAATATAGCCCTTGAAGTTATAGCTGGAGCAATAAGCCAACTGAAGGAGATCAAGGAGATACAAACTGAAAAGGAAATGTCAAATATCCCTATTTATAGATGATATGATAGTATATATAAGCACCATCAAAAATTCTAGTAGGGCAGTCATACAGCTGATACATACCTTTGACAAAGTAACTGGATACAAGATTAATTCAAAGAAAATTTGTAGTCCTCCCACATACAAATGACAAAAGGACTGAGAAATAAATCAGAAAACAACACCCTTCACAATAGCCACAAATAATATAAGATATATTGGAGTAACTCTAATCAAGCAAATGAAAGACCTGTATGATAAAACTTCGAGTCTTTGAAGAAGGAAACTGAAGAAGATACCATATCAGCAGATGGAAAGATTTCCTATGTTCCTGGAACAATAAGATTAACATAGTAAAAATGGCCATTAGACCAAAATAATCTACAGACTCAATGTAATCCTCATTAAATTCCAACACATTTTTTACAGAGGTTCAAAAGACAATACTCAACTTCATATGGGAATACAAAAAACCTAGGATATAAAAAACAATGCTGTACAATGAAAGAACTTTCAGAGATATGATCTTCTCTCATCTCATGCTGTACTACATAGCTATAGTAATAAAAAACTGTATGGTATTGTCATAAAAATAGATATGTTGGTCAGAAGAATCAAATTGAAGACCCAGACAGAAGTCCACACACCTCTGGACACCTGAGTTTTGGTAAATAAGCCAGAAAGACACAGTTGGGGAAAAGACAGCATTTTCAGCAAAGGCTGCTAACAATATTTCCATGTAGAAAAATGCAAAAATCTTACATCCAAGTGGATCAAAGATTTCAACATAAAACCAGCCATATTGAACTTGATAAAAGAAAAAGTACAGAATATCCTTGAACACATTGGTACAGGAGAAAACTGAAGAGAACATTAAACATCAATAGCACAAGCACTAAGATCAACAATTAATAAACATGACCTCATGAAACTGAAAAGGACACAGTCAATAGGAAAAAAGGCAGCCTACAGAATGGGAAAAGATTTTCATTAACTCCATACCTCAGAGAGGGCTACTATACAAACTATATTAAGAACTCAAGAGACTAGACATCAACAAACCAAATAATCCAATTAAAAATAGGATACAGATCTAAACAGAGAATTCTCAATAGAGGAATATCAAATGGCTGAGAAACAATTAAAGAAATGTTCAATATCCTTAGCCATGAGAGAAATGCAAATCAGAACTATTTTGAGATTGCATCTTATACCTGTCAGATTGGCTAAGATCAATAGCACAAGTGACAGCACATGCTAGTGAGGATGTGGAACAAGGGGAACATTCCTCCATTGCTGGTGGGAATGCAAACTTGTACAACCACTATAAAAGTCAATATAGTGGTTCCTCAGAAAACTGAGAATCAATCTACCTCAATACCCAGCTATACCTCTCTTGGACATATACTGGTGGGAGTGAGAACAGGAGCAATCAAGTGGGCAGGAGAAATGGATGTAGTAGGTACAGAGAAACATGACTAGAACTGGTAGGCACTTGGGGGATGATGTGGAAACTTAATGCAGTAGAAACTCTCAGGATTCTATGAGGGTGACCTTAGCAAGGACTCCTAGTAATGGAGAATTTGGACCATGAAGGTTTCCAGTGGTGGAACTGAGACATCAACCTAGCCACAAATTCTTTGACCTACAACCTATCTTGCCTGCAAGATGTGCTAGGGCAGTGGCAGCACAAAACTTTTAGGAGTGGCCAACGCATGACTGGCCTAATGTGAGGCCCATGCCATGAGAGGGAGCCCATGCTCTACACTGTTTGAATGTCTAGGAAACAGAAAATGGATTGCTCAGAAAACAAGGGTAGAACCAAACACAACAGGTCCAAGAAAACAAATCAAGGGGATGCAAATAGGAAAGAGAGAAGTAAAAATATCATTCAATATAAGTGACCCCAAATACTCTACCAATTTACTCCTACAGCTGATAAACACCTTCAGCAAAATGGCTGGATACAAAATCAACTCAGAAAAGTCAGAAGCCTTCCTGTATGAAAAGGAAAAATGGGCTGAGAAAAAAATCAAGGAAACCACACCCTTCACAATAGCCACAAATAATATCAAGTATTTTGGTATAACTTTAGCCAAGCAAATGAAAGACTTGTATGAAAAAAACCCCTCAAGTCTCTGAAGTAGGAAATTGAAGAAGACATCAGGAAACAGACCCCTCCCCCCTTTGTGGATCAGGCAAATCAACATAGTAAAATTGGCCATCTACCAAAAGCAATCTACAGATGCAATGCAATCCCTATCAAAGTACCTACACATTTCTTTTTACAGACCTTGAAAGATAACTTCTCAACTTCATATAGAAAAAAAAATCCAGAATAGCTAAAACAATTCTGTACAAGAAAAGATCTTCTGGAGCAATCTCCATCCCTGATCACAAGTTGCACTATAGAGCAACAGTAATAAAAACAGCATGGTGCTGGCATGAAATAGGCCAGTTGATCAATGGAATAAAATTGAAGACCCAGAAATAAATCCACACACCTATGAATATTTGATTTTTGACGAAGAAGCCAAAACTATACAATGAAAAGACAGAATCTTTAACAAATGGTGCTGGTCCAATTGGATGTCTACATGTAGAAAAATGCAAATAGATCCATATTCATCAATCTGCACAAAACTGAAGTTCAAGTGGATTAAAGGCCTCAACATGAAACAATACACTCTAAATCTGTTAGAAGAAAAAGTGGGAAAGAGCCTAGAACTCATTGGCACAGGAAACAACTTCCTGAACAGAACACCAATAGCTCAGGATCAACAATTAATACATGAGACTTCATGAAACTAAAAGACACGCATGGTATATACTAGCTTATAAGTGGATATTAGCCCAACATATATGTCCTCGGAGGGACTCCATCCAGCAGGGGTTTGGGACAGATAACTGGGACTTGCTGGACTCTGGGCGGACCGTGGACAGGTATAGGGAAGGGTTGGGGGATAAAAGGCGCCTGAGGTAGCAGGAGCTCCACAGGGAGACCATCAAGGCCTGCAGATCTGAACAAAGAGAGGCCTGCATAAACTGACACACCAGCCAAAAAGAATGTGTGCAGAGAACCAAGACTCCCTGTTCAGATGTAACTGATGGAATGTTCATTCTCCAGGTCTGTGTCGGAGTGGGCTGCTGCTGAGCCTCTGACATGCACTCTGGTGCCCATGATTTGGTCACTGCCCCTTGGCCAGATGGCTCAGTGGGCACACCGAGGAAAGGGATGCAGGCTATCTTGATCAGACCTAATAGGTTGTCAGCAAACAGTTGGGGTATGAGGGCCCCCCATCAGAGGTCTGGGGGAGGGGAATAGGCAGAAGAAGGAGGGAGGGTGGGAGTGGGAATATAAGAGGAAGAAGATAACAATTGGGATATAATGTGAAGAAATTATAATAAATAAAATATACATAAAAAAGAAAGAACACAATGAAATGGTTCCTAATGATATTCTGGTTTACTTACAGATCGGGGGCCCTTGTACAGTTGTCATCAAAGAGACTGTAAGCTGATGCAGAAACCCATTACCAGGCATTGTGAAAAGGGAGAGTCTACATTGGAGGTCTCCTTTGAGTCCCTCCTATAAGAGCTCAGGGAATCCCCTGGAAAAGGGGGTGGCAAGATTGTAGGAGTTAGCAGAGATAGAGGGCACGTACATTTTATCTCCATAAGCTGTTCAAAGAGCAGCAATTTGATTTATTATTTATTTATGTATGTATCTACATTGTTTATCATGTGGGATAGTATCAAGTGTTCTTTTTTGTTATTATTATTCTTTGTGGAAGGATCATTTCCAAGTACTAAGCACTCCTCATAATGGAGGATATTGGAGCCATTTAAAGGCGATCCAGCACCGGGGACATTGGCGACTACAGACAGATTGATCTTCAGTGGAACTTTTCAAGAATGGTATGTGTTTGTGTCCTCCTCAGTCCTCCCAGCATGAAGAATTTTGGTTGGCACAGCAGTTAATTACTCATGATGTGAGTTCTTAGTCTTAATACATCTCTGTTAACAACATCATTAATACCTGTGTTAGATTTGAAAAATATATGAAGGATTCAAGAAGACCAGGAAATTAAACTTCTGAGTGCATTACCTCTTCATAAAGAAGTTGTGTGGCCCTTACTGTTTTCATACATGGGCTTTTGCATTGTTATGATTTGGTCTTTAATTTCATAGCAAGGTAGGAAGAAAAGGTTATTGAAATAGCAGCAGCATCCATTACAACCTTAAGTGTTAAGTCTTTCATCTCCACACCCAATTCCCTATCAAACTCTCCCAGTGATCACACTAAGTAGGTACTATGTGTGTCCATGTCTGATTTGTTCTCTACATCTTCTATCTGACTCTAAGTTGCCATTATTTCTCAAAGATGGCACTGGCTTCCTATGGGGTCTTTCTCTGGCCATCCCCTGACATCTCTGATTCCCAAATTGACTGTGTAGGAATTCCCTTGAGGACTTGTTAAGATACAGATTTCTGGGCTCAATGCCCAAGTAGGATTTGATTTCACTAGGTCTGGAGCTATGCTTAAGATTTGACATTTTAACAAGTCCCTAGGAGATACTGATGGGGCCAGCCTGGGAACCATACTTTGTAAACCACCGTGGTATAAAATCTATTTCACAAACAACAGCCCAAATAGTCATTTCTAAGCTCTCCTAAAACCATGATCTTACTGGCTGCATTTCTTGTTTTTCCCCTTCAAAGTTCTAGAATGCAACATACAAGGCCATTTTCTGCCTTGTTTACTACCAGAGCCCACATCTGGCATCTAGTGAGACCCTTGAAATATTTGATACACAAATTAAGGAATATATTAGATTCTCTTAAAATTCATACTATCCTGCTAGGATCTCAGATTTCGAGTGTTGTGACACTCTGAGAGTGCCTAGTTCCCACAACTCTGTAATGTTTCTTGTCATTAAGGAAACTACTACCTACAATGTAAGACCTATGTGATCACACACTTATCAGAAGGAGAAAAAGTTAGAGATAAATGTGGAAATAAGTAAAGGAAAAGTTTAAATTTTCTTCATTATTTGTTTAATATAGATGCAAGATCAGATTAGGTGAAATGAACCATGGGTATAGATTTGAACACATATATAAATCAGCAAACAAATACACATCACAAACAAAACAAAACATCTTTGATACAGGAAGACATTTTTCAAATTTTCTTTTCAATATATATAGCCCTAGTGGAAAATCCCTCACCATCCTAGGTCCATTGTGGTTACACGATTCACTCTTTGCCAATCAGATTACTCTCTTCCTCCCAGTAAGGATTGGTCAAGGAACACATATATTTGTGTCACTGAAGGCTAATGATGATCTCTAGCAACTCTTCTGGTGATGTCCAGAAGCATACTTTCTCAGGAATCATGAGAAACCCATAAAAGGATAAGGCTACCTTGTCTTCTGATAGGACCTCTCTGAAAATAGTATTGAACCTATATCCAAAGAGGTGCAGTACAAAGGACAGATATGCTTGAATCTAACACTTGGGGTTTCTTCTTAGGGGAGTATATTATTGGCTGTCTGTGCTTAAACCAGTCTGACTTAGAATCTGCCATTGAGGATGCTAAGGACACTGTTAAATGTCCTCATGAGACTCTCCTTAGAAATGCTCTGATGGGCTGTCTTATTTTTCTATAAACACCCAATTCAAAGGCAGTTGGAACCACCCACAACACCACATAGAAATGACTGTGAATTCTAAGCCCACACACCATTGCCAAAACAGCAGATAAAATTTTATGAGCCAGAATGCTTCCATTTCTATGGCAATTTCTCATAAGGAAGCTCACCAAACCTAGTGTTTATGTCTATGTCTATATCTCAGTCTGGTAAAGGAATGAGGCATCCATATATTCTCAAAATTACATTACCTCCCAGAGTGTCAGGTTCAGGTGTTACAACAGACACAGAAAGTGAGGCAGGAGTTTCAGATCCTACATTCAATGGTGCTGGGAGACATAATGAAAAATAATTAGCATCCTAGCCATAGGAATTTGTGACACAACACATTGACATTGACTACTACTGACCGTTGGCAAGGAAAGTCTGAGAGAGGACATTCTCGGTCACATCAGACACATTGAGGGTAACTCAAAAGAAGCATGAAGGAAAAAAAGCTCTCCTAGATGTCCTCAAAAGATCTTATTAGAAAAGAGTATGCACCGTACCAAAGCATTTTATTGCTAGCTTCTCTAGAGAAATAATGTTGTCATTTTATCATAAACCTTGGACATCAGCCAGAATAATGTGCCCAAGAGTTAAGTTGTGAATTATAGATGTCATCATGTTTTCCCTAAGCAAACCTGACTCTGAGAAAGGTAAGTTTATATGGCCCATGCATGCCAACAAAACACATCTAAAATGTTGCTCCTTACTGGCTTACAATCCAACTGTTAATCTATTTTCTGGCACTCCTGAAAGCCCATCAGCCCAACACAATTGCAGCATGAGAAAATAATTATGGGTCTCACATGGAATGTGTTCAGTCAGACAGGTTTGAACATTTACTATGTTCAGAGCTGAGAAGCAGACCCTACAGAAAAACACAGCACAATGCTTGTATCATGTTATAGAGTCACTCACCTGGCAATCCATGAGAGACATCAAGAAAATAATTTTTGTGAAAATACCTAACTATATGCTAATTAATGGGATGCGCATACTAGCATAATAAAAAGTGAAAGGCAAGAGAGTGAACATTGTATGGAATTATTGGACAAAGGGTTCACTGAATGAATTAAACATCACTCTGAAGTTAAATAAAAGATAGGATGCCTGTACTTGTTTAGAAAATATTTGAAGATTTTTGTGTTTGTTCATGGATGGTAGAGATAGGAAATTAATTTACCCATGTGGGCCAGAAAACAATATTAAATGGCATAATTGAAGACTCTACCTACAAGGTTGAAGACACAGGCATCTCTGAAAGAACAATATTGAATAATTACCAAAGTAACAGCTGTGAATATTTTTTAAGTAAAAGTATCCCCCCCCCAGTACTATATGGAATATATTTATAGAAAACATTATTTCTTATCTGAAAAAATTGCAGGGCAAGACTACAGCCATAGCTCAGTTGGTAAAATGCTCATTGTGCAAGTTTGAGGACTGAAATTTGGTTTGATAAACTTTCATAAAGATGGTGAGTGGCAGTGTGTGCCTATAATCCTAGCACTGGGGAGACAGAGGCAGGTGGATCCCTGGGTCTCGCTGGCTGACCAGTCTAGCCGAATTGGTGAGCTCCAGGCCAATGAAAGATCGTGTCTCAAAGAAGGTGAACAGAATTCCCAAGGATAACCTTCAAGGCTATCTTATAGCCTCTGCATCTACTCCACCCCACACATCAACACAAAACACACCCGAACAGGCACCCTATACATCTAAATTTTCACACACATTTCTTTTCCGTTCACTAAACATGGAAATGCTATGAAGAAGTATCTCAATCTAAAACTACTTTAAATTAAAGAGTTAAAAATTTAAAGTACTTTAAACACTAAATTTTAAAGTGTTGAAGAGTATGATATTCATTATATGTAGGGCTCTATTTTAAGCCTGTTGTATATTTTTACTCATTTAATCCACATAAATTATATAGTAGGTATTATTATGTCCTTTTTCAGAAGGCAAAGCTGGGAAACAGAGGAAATATTCATTTGTCCATGATAGCAAACTACTGACTTGTAGAGTAGAGGCAGGATTTGAACCAAAGTAGTCTAGAACCAAATGGTGTCCTGAACTGCTATATCAGTGTCATAGGTGAAGTCTGTTTTTGTGGTGACAACAAAACAAAACAGGCTACCAAAGATGCTGTAAAATCATGAATGCAGATAAAAGCAACACAAAATGCTCGTGTTTAATTATTAGCCTAATTCTTAGATCGAAACACATAGTCCCCCAAAAATATCATCTTAAAATAAAAACACTATAGCCGGCATGGTAGCGCATGCCTTTAATCCCAGCACTCGGGAGGCAGAGGCAGGTGGATCACTGTGAGTTCGAGGCCAGCGTGGTCTACAGAGTGAGTCCAGGGCAGCCAAGACTATACAGAGAGACTCTGTCTCGAAAAACCAAAATAAATAAGTAAATAAAAATAAAAACACTATTTATTTATTTGTTCATCCATTCATTTGTTGGTTTATTATGTGTGAGAGCATGTACATAATAGCATATGTGTGGAGACTAAAGGACAACTTGGGGCACTTAGTTCTCTCTGTCCACATGTGGATCCTAGTGATTGAACTCAGGTCATCAGAAATGTCAGTAAGCGCCTTTCCTAACAAAGCCATCTTGCTGACCATCATCATTCATCTTACAGTGAGGCCCAGAGGTCTATTCTATGACATCCACCTGCCTAAAGGATTAACAGGTAGTCAGATGTTCACTGGGCTCAAAGGAATTCGCACTTTGTATCAAAACTTGTACCCAAGATGGGGAGAAAGCTCTTGATACACCTCCAGAGAAGAGCAAATGCCATACACACCACAAGATACATCCACACAATTCCAAAGTAACACATACATTACTTAAAGGTCTTTTTTAAATTGAATACATGTTCTAGTCCATATGACAGAAATGGATGAATATCATAAATGTACATCTCTAGCATATTTAAAATTCATTAAGTCCGGTATTGACATATTCAGACTTTCTGTCCCCAGCCACCATTTATGTTCACACATTTTACTTCCAGTGAAATGCTTATTCCAATGAAGTAATGTTAAGGCCCTCGTTTGTTCCTACTTACAGCTAAAGCATAAGTCTATTTGTAAGGGCTCTTACATGAGGATTATATTGAATACTTCCCTATGTAATCAGACATTACACAAAATTAGAAACAATAGGGGAGCAAAATCAATCAGCCATGGCAGAGGGATTGAGATAGGAGCGACTCAGTCCACTGCATTGCTTTGGAAAATTAATAACAACAGAGGTAATTACTAACCTGGGAGAGGCAGACTTTTGATCACTCTCGCAGACTTTTAAACATGAAGCACGCACACATTCGTCATTGTAAAGCTGCACGCCTGCTTCCTACAGCTGGCAATTGACTGGCTCAGGTGTCTCTAAAATCACATTTTCTAGATCAGTGGTTCTCAGTTGAACGTGATTCTGTCCCCAAGGGGCCATGGCAATGGTAGCAAACACTTTATGGTTGTATAATCTTAGGAGGTGGTTGCCATCAGTGTCTGGTAAGTGGAAATCAGAGATGCTAGTACGAAATTTACCACATATCTTCCCTATGGCAGAATGCTCTAACTCTAACTGTTAATAGTGACAAGGTTGAGAAATCCTGGCCCTAAGCCCTGATTCCAATTTAGATTCATAAACTGTCCTGGACAGAGCTCAAAATGCAGGTCATTAGAGCACTCAGGACAGGAGGAGCAAGGACAGGTCCAAGATGAATGGCTCACCCTCCCGTGTCCTTTGCTTGAGGTCTCTATTCCACACAAAGGGCTGGGCAAATCTCTTCATTTTTCTTCCAGCTCTACTTGCTCTCCAGTGCAGGGGCATCTATCACAGACACCTGTCTGCTGCCTCTAAGACACCCCCTGTATAAAACAGACAGCTTCATGTATCAAAGAAAGAACCACTGCAGACAAAGCTGAACAAAACGATGTGCAACTGGGAAACTCAATCTGGCTCTTGTCTCCAAGTCCCCAGCTCACGGCTACTTGGAAATACCTTGGCCTTCGTAATTGCAGAGATTTACTGAGCCAGCTTCCAGGTGGCAAAATGTACAGGTGTATAAGAATGCATGAGACCACTGGAGTGATGTGTAAAAATATCTGATTTCCATGTCTAAATATTGCTTGTTTATGCCTGGAGTAGTTTTGTGTGTGATTTGCTTATTTTGTTCAAGGAAGATGGTGACTATTCTGGGAAGAGTTCTAACCTCCTCCCATTTCCATCAGGTACATAAAACCTGGAAATAGAGCTACCTGTTCTTTGCTCCCTTAGTCCTAATCATTATTAAACATTTGGTCACATTTCACAACACTAGAAAACTAAATTTTTGTTATAATAGAAAAAAAGGTCAAGTTAGAGTGTACACAGCTTTTTAGGTATACACATAAACAGAGCTCAATTTGCATTGAAGATTCCTTTTCTTTATTGTGCCAATCACAGCAGTTTGTTACTTCCCTAAAGCTCTACCGAACTTGAAGGCCAACAGCAGATTCCACTGTGTCTCAGTGTTAGACTTCCCTGCAAACCTCTGATCTTTCCTATTTTCTCCTTTCCCATTCTTTAGCAATATAGACTCAGGGCCAGGCATGTTGACTCACAACTGTCATCCCTCCACTGGTGATACTTAGGCAATGAATAGATTTCAAGGCTAACTAGGCTACATAGTTAGTTCCAGAGCAGTAGTACTCAACTTTTCTAGTCCTGTGACCATTTAATCCCGTCTCTCATGTTGTGGTAACTCTCCGCCATAAATTATTTCCTTGGTACTTCATTTTGTACTTTTAAAAAATGTATTTGTTTTTTATTCACTTTACATCCTGGTCATAGCATCATCTCTCCTCTCCTCCCAGTCCCATCCTGACTCCCTTTCCCTGCTCTCCCCTCCCTTATTCCTTAGAAAAGGGGAGCTACACTTCCCATCCATCTCAGCTCATCAAGTCATATCAGGGCTATACATGTCCTCTTCCCCTGTGGCCCGGAAGGCAGTCCCACCCAGAGAGTAGTGATCAAAAAAGCTGACATTAGAGTCCATACCAGAAACAGTCCCCACTCCCCTTACTAAAAAACCTACATGAAGCCTGAGTTGCCCATTGCTACATTGTGTAGGCGGCTTAGGTCAAGGCCATACATGGTCCTTGGTTAGTGCTTCAGTTTCGCCAGGTTCCTCTTGGCCTTAGCTAGTTGGTTCTGTTGGTCTTTTTGTGGAGCTCCTGTCTCTCACCTGCAGTTCTTTTATTCCTTTCCTCCACTTTTCCTTAAAACTCCCTACACATCACCCAATGTTTGGCTGTGAGTCTTAGCCACTACTGGGTGGAGCTTCTCAGAGGACAACTCTGTGAAGTTCCTTTGTGCAAGCATAAAATAGTATTATTATTAGTGTCAGGGGTTGTCTCTCTCCCATGGGAAGAGTTTGAGTTGGGCCAGGCATTGGCTAGACCTTTCCTCCATCTCTGCTCTATCTGTTATAGTTCTACCCCTGCACATCTTGTAGACAGAATACACCTTGGGTTGGAGTTTTATGGGTGGGGTTGGTGTTCCCTTCCCTCTACAAGGAGATTAGTCTAGTTATAGGGTGTTCTCTTGAGTCACTATGGCCCCTGCTACTAGGAGACTCTGCAAGAGTCCCCCCTCATATTCTCCCAGAAGCTTATTCTGACACAGGTCTCCAGCTTATCACAGAGATGCCCCCTACCAGTTTCTCTTTTCTCTGCATGTCTTCTGTCCACTTCTCTATTGTATTATCTGTAGGCCCAGCTAGCAGTCAATCAACACACAGATACTTGCTATATTTTAAAATGGCCTTAGTTAACCTGGGGCAGCACAGATATCAATCCTCTAAACTACTTTCCGTAGTAGGGAAGGCATGTGATCCCAGCCTCAATCCTATGCCATCTGCTTCTAGTAACTTCTATCAAGTTACCTCCCATCCATAATCCCAAATACTTGCTAATGTTCTTCATCTGGGCCGGATTCTCCATCCACTCCGGCCATGTGCTTCTCCTCCATCTAACCCATGGCAACCTTCCTCTCTTTCCTTCAGGTCTCTCTCTTTTCTCCTCCTGGCGGTTTCTCTTTTCCCAAAATTCCTTTCTCTCCAAGCCCCACTTATCTCCTTTGCCCTGCCCAGGTAGGATGGCTTTTTATTAAGCAAAAGGTGGGTCACACAGCCAGCAAGCAGTAACTAACATCAAAATACATCAGACCATCTCCCAACACCTGTCTCTCTCCCCAAGTCAGATTTCCATCCTCATATCTCTCTGTGCTTCCTCTCCTACCTTGGTCCCTCTCTTCTACTACTTCCTAAGTCTTTTCTGTTTCCCCTTTTGAGTGATATTTGAGCATCATCCCTTAGATCTTTCTTGTTAGTTATCTTCTTTGGGTCTGTGCATAGTAGTATGTTTATCCTGTACTATATGGCTAAAGTCCACTTATAAGTTAGCACATGCCATGTGTGTCTTTCGAGGTCTAGGTTAACTCACTCAGGATGATCTTTTCTAGCTCTAACCATTTACCTGCAAATTTCATGATTGCTTTTTTTTAATAGCTGGCTTGTATTCCATTATGTAAAGGTATGACAGTTTCTTTATCCATTCTGTTGAGGGGCATCTAGGCTGTTTCTAGATTCTGGATCTTATGAATAAAGGAGCTATGAACATAGTTAAGCAAGTGTCCTTGTGGTATGGTGGGGCATATTTTGGGTATACATCCAGGAATCATATAGCTGAGTCTTGAGGTAGAACTATTCCCAATTTTCTGAGAAACTGCCAGATTGGTTTACAAAGTGGTTGTACAAATTTGCACTCCTACTAGCAATGGATGAGTGTTACCTTTCTCTACATCCTTGTCAGGATGTGCAACCTGAGTTTTTTTTATCTTAGCCATTGAGACAGGTGTAAGATGGAATCTCAGAGTAATTTTAATTTTCATTTCCCTATGACTAAGGACATTATGCATTTTTAAAGTGCTTCTCAGCCATTTGAGATTCCTCTGTTGAGAATCCTCTGTTTATATCTGTTCCCCATTTTTTATTTGGGTTATTTTGTTTGTTGGTGTTTAATGTTTTGAATTCTTTATATATTTTGGATATTAGCCCTTTGTCAGATGTAGGACTGGTGAAGATCTTTTCCAAATCTGTACACTATCATTTTGGTCTATTGACAGTGTTCTTTGTCTTACAGAAGCTTTTCAGGTTGAAGAGGTCCCATTTATTAATTGTTGATCTTAGAGCCTGAGCTGTTGGTGTTCTGTTCAGGAAGTTATCTCCTGTTCTAATGAGTTCAAGACTCTTTGACACTCTCTCTTCTAATAGATTTATTGTATCTGGTGTTATGTTGAGGTCTTTGATCCACTTGGAATTGAGTTTTGTGCAAGGTGATAAATATGGATCTATTTGCATTTTTCTACATGTAGACATCCACTTAGACCAGCAGCATTTGTTGAAGATGCTTTCTTTTTTTTCATTGTATAGTTTGGCTCCTTTGTCAAAAATCAACTTTCTGGGTCTTTGATTCGATTCCATTGATCAGCCAGTCTATTTCTATGCAGATATCACACAGTTTTTATTACTATTGCTCTATAGTATAGCTTAAAGTTAGGAATACCTCCACAAGTTTTTTTTTTAATGTATAGGATTGTTTTACCTATTCTGAGGTTTTTGTTTTTCCATATGAAGTTTAGAATTGTTGTTTTAAGGTTTGTAAAAAAATGTGTTTGTATTTTTTATATGGATTGCATTGAATCTGTAGACTGCATTTGGTAAGATGGCCATTTTTACTATGTTAATCCTACCAATCCATGAGCCTGGGAGATCTTTCCATCTTCTGATATCGTCTTCAATTTCTTTCTTCAAAGACTTGGTTCTTGTCATACAGGTTTTTCACTTGCTTACTTAGCGTTACATCAAGATACATTACATCATTTGTGGGTATTGTGAAGGGTGTAGTTTCTCTTATTTCTTTTTCAGCTCATTTGTCATTTGTATACAGAAGTGCTACTGGTTTTTCTTTAATTAATCTTGTATCAAGGCAGTTTGCTGAAGGTGTTTATCAGCTGCAGGAGCTCTCTGGTGGAATTTTTGGGATTACTTATGTATACTATCATATCATCTGTGAAAAGCAATATATTTACTTCTTCCTCTCCAATTTGTATCCATTTGATCTCTTTTCATTGTCTTATTGCCTTAGGTAGAACTTCAATTACTATATTGAAAAGATATGGAGAGTATGCACAGCCTTGTCTTGTCATTGATTATAGTGGAATTGCTTTGAGTTTCTCTCCATTTAGTTTGATGTTGGTTTTTGGCTTGCTGTATATAGCCTTTATTATGTTTAGGTATGGGCCTTGTATCACTGATCTTTCCAAGACTTTCATCATAAAGGTTTGTTAGATTTTGTCAAAGGCATTTCTGCACCTAATGTGATGATCATGTGATTGTTTTTCTTTCAATTTGTTTATATGGTGAATTGCATTGATGGATTTTCATATGTTGAACCATCCTTGCCTCCCTGGAATGGAGCCTACTTGATCATAGTGGACAATATATTTAATGTGTTCTTGGGTTCTGCTTGGAAGTATTTTATTGAGTATTTTTGTATCAAATTCATGAGTGAAATTGGACTAAAATTTTCTTTTGTTTTTTTGTTGAGACTTTCTGTGGTTTATGGATTAGAGTGATTGTGGCTTTATAGAATGAGTTTGGCAATATTCTTTCCATTTCTATTTTGTGGAATAGTTTGAGGACTTTTGGTACTAGCTCTTCTTTGACTGTCTGGTAGAATTCTGTGCTAAAACCATCTGTCCCTGAGCTCTTTTGTTGTTGGTGGTTTGTTGTTGTTGTTGTTGTTGGGAGACATTTGATAAGTGCTTTTATTTTCTTAGGGGTTATAGGATTGTTTAAACTGCTTACCTGATCTTGCCTCAATTTTGGTAAGTGTAATTTATCAAGAAAATCCTCTATTTCATTCATATTCTTCCAATTTTGTAGTATACAGGTTTTTGAAATAGACAGAGAACTTTGGAGAAGGCTCCATGAGGTGCTGAGAAGAAGGTATATTCTTTTGTTTGGGTAAAATGTTCTGTAGATGTCTGTTAGGTCCATTTGATTCATGACATCTATTAGTTTCATTATTTCTCTATTTAGTTTCTGTCTAAATGATCTATCTATTGGTAAGAGTAGAGTGCTGAAGTCTCTCACTATGAATGTGTGAGGTTCAATGTGTTATTTAAGCTTTATTAATGTTTCTTTTACAAATGTGGGTGCTTTGCATTTGGGAGATAGATATTCAGAATTGAGATCTAATCTTGGAGAATTTTTCCTTTGATGAATATGAAATATACTTCCCCATCTCTTTTTATTAATTCTGGTTAAAAGTCTATTTTACTAGATACTAGAATGGCTACTTCAGATTGTTTATTACGTCCCTTTGCTTGGAAAACCTTTTTCTAGCCCTTTATTGCTGAGGTGATTTTCTTGTATGCAGCAGAATGATGGATTCTGGTTTTGCATCTATTCTGTTAGCTTGTGTCTTCTCATTGGGCAATTGAGGCCATTGATGCTAAGTGATATTAATGACCAGTGACTGTTAATTCCTATTATTTTGATGTTGGTGGTTGTAGTATGTGTGTGTGTGTGTGTCCTTTCTTTTGGTTTTGTTGATGTGGAAATATTTATATCTTGTGTTTTTATGCATGTATTTAGCCTCTTTGGATTGGAGTTTTCCTTTTAGTATCTTATATAGGGCTGGATTTGTGGATAGGTAGTGTTTGAACTTGATTTTGTCATGGAATAGCTTGTTTTCTTCGTCTATGGTGATTGAATGTTTTGCTGGGTATAATAGTCTGGGCTGACATCTGTGGTCTCTTAGGATCTGCATAACATCTGCTCAGGTCCTTCTGGCTTTCGTCATCTCTGTTGGGACATCTGGTATAATTCTGAAAGGTTATATTCATATGTGACTAGGATTTCCTTTCTTGGTCCAATATATTTGGTGTTTTGTAAGCTTGTATGTTTATAGTCATTTCTTTCTTTATTCTGAGAAATTTTTCTTCTATGATTTTGTTGAAAATATTTTTGGGCCTTGGAAGTGGGAGTCTTCTCCTTTTTCTATTCCTATTATTCTTAGGTTCGATATTTTCATAGTGTCCCAGATTTCTTGAATATTTTGTATCAGGGACATTTTAGGTTTAACATTATCTTTGACCGATATATCGATTTCTTCAATTGTACTTTCTACATCTGAGATTCTCTCTTCCATCTCTTATATTCTGTTGATGATGTTTATGTCTATAGTTCCTGTTCTCTTCTCTAGGTTTTCCACCTCCAGGGTTGTCTCAGATTGTCTTTTCTTTATTGCTTCCATTTTCATTTTTAGGTCTTGAACATTTTATTTATTTCTTTATCCTGTTTGATTATATTTTGCTTTTCTTTAAGGGATTATTCAATTCCTTTATCTGTTTGAATATATTATTATGTATTCCTTTCCTCCTTTAAGGCCTCTATCATTTTTGTAACCTCAGATTTATGCTGATTTCATTGTGCTTTAGGTGAGATAATATCTTCCAGGCTTGATGTGGTAGAATAGCTGGTTTCTGGTGCTGTCATATTGCACTGGGTTTTGTTGTTTGTGTTCTTATGCTGACGTCTAGCCATCTAGTTGTCTCTGGTGGTAGCAGACCTGGTGGACTCTCTGCTGGCCTTGTACCAGGTGGGTCTGGCAGATCAGGAATCAGCAGCAGAGAGAGCGCTAAGTTGAATGTTGTTCAGGCCAGACACAGGCCTCCTTGGGATGGAGAACCCATTTCTAGACAATTCAAGTACACACACTGAGAGTCTTGTCTCAAATTTCCAAACAACCACAGTGGCTGCAATAGCTTACAGGTCATTAGAATTCCCCATCTACCATATCTTTGCAGCCCATCCCTTGTCCACACTGGGATTTTGGCTGGCTTGGCTATGTGTAGTCCCAGCTAATGTGAGTTCATCTTTATAGCACCCATGTCATGTCCATAAAACACCACTGTGAAGAAATCCTCCCCTATAACTGGCTTATAATCCTGTTCCTTTTTCCAAGATGGTCTCTGAGCCTGTGTACAGGGGGTATGATAGAGGTGTCTCACTTAGATCTGACTACTCCACAGTTGCTTGTTCTCCACATTTAAACAGCTGTAAGTATGTGCATTCATTACTACTTTTGGAAAAAAGCTTTTCGATGAAGGTTAAAAATGCCTCCAATCTACAGGTCTAAAGATAAGCATTGAAATGCATAGTATTAACTATGTTTCCTAAATCGGATAATTCTATTGATTCTCCTTCCACCCACCACAGCTCAGGGAACATTTTGGAAGAGGAGGTAGACCGAATAGATGAGCTTGAGAATAATATGGAGTGCTGTCTTCTGGACATGTCATGGCTATAGTTACCCACACAAGATCAAGCCAGTCAAAATCCAACATCTGTGGAGTTCCAGCCCTGAGGAGCTATTGGCAAATCATAACTTCTGGGAGAGGGAAATCTTTCTTTTATTAGAGAGTGGCCCTGGTAGGTTTCCCATGCTTCAGTGGATGCTCCCACACCCACAAATACATAGATACCATTAAATAAACTTATTGAATTGTTAAAAAAGAGAGTAAGATGTTAGAATGTGGAAGTGTATGTGTTAGGGTAGGGAAATCGTCTGTGGATATGATATTTCGTTGTATGTGTGTATGTGTGTGTGTATGTATGTATGTATGTATGTATGTATGAAGTTCTCAAAGAATTAAAAAATATAAACAACTGTCTTGTGTTCTTTGCTGTGAAGAAACAGTATGACAAAGTACTTCTTTTAACAGGTGGGTATCATGGGCTGCACACATGGTACTGGAGCACTAGCTGAGACCAATATCCTGGTTTGTAGGCAGAGAGAGAGAGAGAGAGAGAGAGAGAGAGAGAGAGAGAGAGAGAGAGAGAGAAACAGAGAGAGAGAGACAGAGACAAAGAGAGAGAGATACAAATATAGGGGTGCCTTTAATTCTGGAGAATCTATGTCTGGGGAATCTATATTCTTATGACAGGTTAGGCATGAATAATTTAAGTATTCCAAAAATCATGTCATTTTCTTAGTTTATTTCACTACTTTGTGAAACTCTTTATCAGAATCAAGAAACCATTGCTAGTATTTCATACCCCTGGGACATAGAAGTTGTAACATTGTCTAGAACAACTTTCTTTTTCAGAGATTTGCTCCAGAACTAGTAATAAATCTGAGCCTAAGTTTTCCAACATGCATACTCCCCAGTTTCTCAAACATTACACACTGAGATCAGAAGAGTAGGTCTACAGACACTCAGTCCTATTTCCCTAAACCATACATGAGGTAACCAAAGTCACTGACTTGTGCAAGGGCACTTTTGCGGACCATGATTCCTCATTTTATTTGCAGTTTCCTTCGTGAAAATGACTTCTTTTTTATTCTTCTGCCAATAGATTTGGCTGTTATTCTTGTTGGCAAATGGTATGGAAGCATAAATGATGTGTATAATTAATTTTCAATGAGTGACTTTAGGAGTCATCAGGTGGTTCTCCTATGCTTGTCTACGTGATCACTCTCCAAGATAGGAATTTATTCCTTTATCTTTGGTTTCAACAGAGATAAAGGGAAGCAGAGCCATGGACAGCTCCCAGCAATATAAATAAGCAGTAAAGCTTTGATAAGGTGAATTACCTGTGTTGTTATTGCGTTGATCCCATTTGTTACAGCTATAGCAGCAACATAGAGAGGGTACTAACACCATCATCTAGAAAGTTGACACTAGAGAGGCCCACCTTCGGCCTCTCAGCATGGAAAGGCAGAATACAGACAAGAAGAGAGTCACCCACCTCCTCAAGTGGTGAACTGGTGCCACTATGAAGAGTAAGTATGTGGTGGATGCATGGGAGAGAAAGAGAAACACAGTAGTTTGTTCTCTATGAAGAGAGGCACAAGTAGAGATGTGAAGGTGGTGAGGAACAGCCTGATGTAAATAGCCTGAGCTGCCACTTAAGGCCATGGTGATGTTCAGGATGTGTTGCCACTATGGGTCATGTCTGGGTCCATGATCCTGCCACAGCGGGGATCTGTACAGATATCCATGGCCTTTGGTACCACCAAAGGCCAAGAGGATACCTATGGTTGGGGCTGCTACCTGGGGCGATGTTGATGTCCAAGGGATGTGGCTGAGCTCTCTTGCCCCTCACTGGCCATGGCATATGGTACCAGTGGTGATGTGGGCATGTGAGAGCTGGTACAGATCCTCACCTAGGCACCATGAGAGAGCTAGCCCTAGTGGTGTGGGCACAGGAGAGCTGGCTCTGCCCCTAGCCTGGGCAGAGTGGGAGACCTGGCCCTGGTGGCATTGGCCCAGAAAAACTGGTAGGCTAAACAACTCAGCTAAGACCTTGGCCCTGATCTCAGGTTTTGAGTTGGCCCACCCCAATATCTACCACACCTATGAGTTGCTAAAGCATGTGTAGGGGCCTGTCCTGCAGAACCAAAGCTTCAGGATCTCCATTACTCAAGCAACAGTGGGATATCTGAGAGGAGTCTGGGAAGAATCCAATATTTATAGTGTAGCAGAAGTCAGAGGCCTTGAACCAGACCAATGATTCATTGCAATAAAGATTTGTAAGTAAAGCTGTTTGAAAGCATATACTGTGTGACACACCAAGACACACCACAACTTCCATGGCTAAATTTTTTTTTGTGGGATGTTACAAGGGTAGAGGGCTGATATGGAAGGACCGAGAAATGAATGGGATTGGGGTGCATGATGTAAAATTCACAAAGTATCAACAACAATTAAAAAAAAGAAAGTTAACACCAAAGCTGCTATAAGCCCCAGTCTTGACACCTAACATTTCGTGTAAAGAAAGGGTATTTCAGCTACAATGAGCTACAAGAAGAATCTCATCCTATATTTCAGTACAGTAGCCTTGGTTTTTTGTACTTTTACTTAGCTTACTATTCCAGAATAATTAGACATGACTTGCGCATCACCCATAATGTGGGTCAGTTGAACTTTCAGGTAATCAAACATAATTAAACAGAGTTTCTCAGGAAAGCTTAGCGCAAATGTTCACACTTTTTTTTCAATTTGCATTTTTCACCCATCAGAAGGCATGTCTTATCTTACATAGCTGCAAACCTATCATGTTGTTTACATAAGAAGTAAAGTAAAAGAAATATGAAACTTATTTAGTGGGTGGCAAGCAAAACATAAGTCAGAGTGATGCAAAGACAAAAAGAAATGAAAAAGAAAAATGCAATCCCCTAAACCCTGCCTGTAATTATAAACATCATTTAGGTGTGTACATTGAGTTCATTATTTTCTACTTAATGAGTTTTCAAATAGGGTAAGAACATTCTGGTGATGACTTTACTTAACACTGTAATTTCAGGAGCTGTCAGGAATGAAGAGCTCCATTGGGGTAAATGAAGATATGCTTGAATTTTCTTAATTGTCACCTTGCTGTGACTGCAAGCTCATTGTTCAGCTGTGTGACAAATGGTACTAAGTACTGTCAGAGAGCCGCAAGGGAGATGGGTTGCTACACAGTGTGCCCATCTCATTACTGAGTGCCTGACAGCTGCAGCAGCTAAAAGGAAATAAAACTTGGTCCCGGAGTGAAGAAGCAGGAGACAGGGTGGCAGTGACTGTCAAAACGTGGGTGGTCTTCTACTGATGCATGTTAGCTATTTATGGATGTATCCAGTGTCCCTGGGTGAACTGTCAGTATAGAGGTAAAAACCAACAACTTTGACCCTCTACATCAGTCCTTAATAACACATCTGGCACACAGAAAAGTCTCAACAAGTGCTTGCAGAATGGGTCATGCAGTGAAGGAATGAGCACTTCTTCTCTACCGAGTCTCATCAGCTATTTCATGTCCCACATGCCAGAAGACAGATGAATAACTATTGGCAACACAATTATAATCAAGTTTCACACATTGGATGAGTCTGTCTACCCTTAGTCTTCATAAACCACCTGTCTTCCCTACATTCACAATCTGCCAAGTTCTCTAGCTCACCAGGGCTGACAGGGCCCTGTGAGGCAAGAGTCTGTGTCTGAGTCAACTTTTAATCCTTCTAACTGCTTCGTGAGATATTTTGTTCTTATTAGGTATTCTGTGTAGTTATCTTTTACATGTGTTTGTTGGTGTGTGTTTGTGTGTGTGTACATAGTCTATACACATGTGTGTATTTGTGTGTGTGTGTGTATGTATTCATATGTATATGTGGTTGCACATGTGAGGAGGCCTGAGGCCAATGCTAGAAATCTTCCTTGGTTATTTTCTGTTGTTCATTGATGTAGATTTTCTCAGTTGAACACAGACTAAAGATATAGACTGATCTAACTATCAGCTTACTTCTAGTACCCTCCATCTCTGCCTCCAAAGCACTGGAATTATAGCTGGGCCACCATGTCCACTTGGCACTTAAGTGATTTCTGGGGATCTGAACTCTAGTCCCAATGCTTGCTGCTTTATAGCAAGTGCTTTACCCGTTAAACGAATCTTCCCAGACTCAATATATTTAAATTTTAAATCAATATTTTAGACTTTTAGTGTGCTGCATCTTAGAAATTTTAATTTTTTTTTACAGGAGAAATGGAAGAAGAATGAAAAATGTGTACATAAGAATGAGTGACTGAAGGAGATATTTCAGATGCAAAGGTAAAGGAGTTATATTTTGTCATCTTATTGCATGAATGAAATTTTGGGCCTTGGGTCGCAGCCTGGCTGCCATGTATGCTATTCAACCATAAAGGAAATGATAGTGTCCCCAAGAGGCTAACAATGGTTATTGTAAAAAAATGGTGAAAAAATCTCATAGTATAATGGTTGTGGTCCTCTCTAGAGCCACAGTACAGAAATATATATATATGGTCTATCTGTGGCATTAACATTTCATGAGTAGGTATGATCAGAAAAAAATAGATATAATGACTCCTTGACAAAAAGGGATCTTATAACTACTTGATTATAGCATGTTTCCTAGCCCGAATGAAAATGTATGTGTATATATAATTTTGGATATAATATATAATATTTATATTATATATTCCAATGTATATTCACTTAAGAAAAAAATCTCAAAATGAAGTTCAAGTCTGTGTTTACCCATCAAAGTCTTGTTAGCAAAATCAAACAAGCTGTTAGCCATGTCTGCTCATGCTGACAGACATATATTTATACTTATTCCATAATGTATTTTAGTGGTATGGAAGAATGGGGGTATAGAAAGACCCAGAGGGTTCAGGAGCCCCAGAAGGGGACCATAAAGGTCAGTGGCTTTGGACCCAGGGGGACCTGCACAAACTGTTGCACCAACCAAGGACAATGCATGCAGTAAAGTTAGACTCCCTGTTCAGATCTAGCCAATGGACAGCTCATTCTCCACGGTTGTAGGGAGAACAGGGACTTCTTCTGACATGAAATATGGTACCCTCCATGTGATCACTTCTCCTTGGTGGGGAGGTCTGGTTGCACATAGAGGAAGGGGGATCAGGCTATCCAGATGAGACCTGATCGGCTGTGGTCATAGGGTGGGGAAGGAGGTCCCTTTCTGTCAGAGGTCTAGGGAAGGGGAATAAGGCAGAAGAGGGAAGGAGGGTGGGAATGGGAAGATACAAGAGAGGGGATAACAGTCAGGATGTAATCTTATTAAATTATAATAAAAATTTTAAATGCACTGGAAAATCCTCTAAAACTTTCAAAAAACCCCATATATTATGGAATATATATTCCATATATAAACAGAGACTTAAATTTCATTTTGAGATTTTTTTTCTATAAGTAAATTAAATACTAGGTAATCCCATTGGTATGTATGTTAAAAACAAAATGTTATTAAAATCATATTTTTTAAAAGAAAAAAAGTATTCTAGAGTCCAAGAGCTCTAATTTTGAGCAATGGGAAACTCTGTCCATTTATAAAACAAAAATTGCCAAATATTAAATAAAGTGCTCAATTTTAGAGCAAGGGGAGAGGATTACCTCAGGCCCAAAACCAGAATTCACTTCAGAAAAAAACAAAACAAAACAGGGCTCTGTAAGACCATTGGCAAGGGGTAGCTTAATCAAACTTTTCAGTTCCTGGTAAAGGATCATCAATTCTCTTGGCTGTTGGCTTGATTCACTGATTCATTAAGTCTATGCAAATCCACGCAAATGTCTTTCTCTTTCCAAATGCTAATATGGTAAGGCATACCGCGTTTATACATCATTTCCAAATGTGCTTCTTGTTATGTGAACATATTTTTAATGTATGTGCAAGCTGTAGAATCTATATTACTCTGTTTCATACTCTCTAACCCCCAATTGTTTCTGCTGGATCATGTCCCAGAGGGAGTCCTCACTGACATATCCAGAACGATTATAGCAGCAGGTACCCAGGCATTCTAGCTCCTGAGTAGCCCAAACATTGTGGTGATGAAGCTTTTAAAAATATTTTATTGTTATTTTATTTATGTGTATAGGCATATGTCTGTGTAAGGGTATATGACTGTGTGTGCAGTGCCTGTGGGAACCAGAAAAGAGCATTAGATTCTCTGGAATTGGAGTTAGAGGCAGTTTGAAGCTGCCCTACATAATTGCTGGCAGCTGAATTCTAGTCCTCTGCAAACGTGGTGTACACCGCTTCTAGTATCCATTATATCTATTATTAGTAGCCTCAGTACCATGGTCCCTATTGTTATTTCTTTTAAATATTTTATAATAGCTTTATGGAGATATAGTTCATGTATCATAAAGTTTACTTTTCTTTAGTATAAATTTAGGGATTTGTACACACAGCCCTCATCACCATCCAGATGCAATTAGCTGGTAGTGTGGTGGGGTCATCATACCGTTCCATGTACCCATATCTACATACTAGGTAATCCTATTGGTATGTAAGGCACCTCCTCCCCCACTATATGACCACAGCCTATCAAGTCTCATCTGGATAGTCTGCTTCTCCTTCCTCTGTGTGCCACCAGATCTCTCCACCAAGGGGAAGTGATCACATGCGGGGGCGGGGCGGCGGGAGGTAACCAGATTTTACGTGTCTAGATTTACTTTATCCAGACTGTATTCTGTAGTTTGTTTACTTGCATTTCTATTTAAAATGATAATAATTTTACTACTATATATTATCATCATTATTTGTTAATCTGTATGTATATTTACATATGTGCATACACACCTGCACATGCCATGTAGGTGTCATGCACAGATAGAGCCCAGAGGACCTTTCTTCTACTTTTATTTGACTTTCAGGAATTTTGCTCAGGTCATCAGGTTTTTGCAGCTAGTACCTTTATCCTCTGGGCTATTTTGTCACTCCTTCATTGTCATTTTTTCCTTTGTAAAAACTATTTAATTTTATGTGCAAGAATGTTTTGCCTGCATGTATGTGAGTGCAGTGCATACATGCCTGGTGCACATGAAGGCCAGAAGTGGAGCGTGTTCGACCCTCCGGAACTAGAGTTCCATATGGTTTTAAGCTACCTCATGGGTGCTAGGAACCAAACCTAGATCCTCTGCAAGACCATCAAATGCTTTTAACACTCATAAGAGAGTTATCTTTCCAGCCCCAACTCATTGTCATTTTCTAATTGCTAACCTCTAATTTTTTTTCTCAGGCTGGTTTAGGAAGATTTCTTCTGAGTTTACTGTGACAGTTACTAATCACAGCACCAAGGTGAGGATACATATCTGCTGTTTCCTTTGATAATATTCCCAGCATTGCCTGGGCACGGTCTGTGCTCTACTGATACGTCAACCAGGACTTTTCCTTTCCTTGGGCAGGAGCCCCATCACCTCACTTCCCCCTAATGACAGAAACTCAGATTCTGGGAAAGTTAACTCTGAAAACTTGGAGGACCTAAGGATACTGATTTCTCAGACCTGTCTACAAAGCATCCAAAAATGTCTAGGAATGCTGGCTTACTATGTCTACCACTGTGAATCACGGAATGTTAAGAGTAGGAAGAGGAGAGAGATAATATAAGGAGTTTGGTCAATGCCTGCAGAGTGGAAACTATTCCTGAGCTCACCATTTTCTGTGAAGGAACCAGAAAACTCCCACCACCATCTGCAAAAGCCAAGAATCAGGGGACATTTAGAGGATTAGGAGAAAATCTGAAGCCCCCATGTCTTGCCCTGTTCTGCAAAGATGGACAGATCTATATGCTGCAGACTGTTTGATTCAATAGAAATCTATCTAATCTCATGTAATTCACTGGGAAAGGAAAAGTTTTAAGTCTTTCTAGTCACTTTAAAACATTGTATTTGTAAATATTTACAACAGGAATAATAATATATTATTATATGTATAAAATCTTGCAATAGGGTGACACCCTTTAAGAAACTTCCACTCTGTTTTCCACACAATCAAACCCTTGGAAGTTCCCAATTTTAGAAAATAGATTAAAACAAACAAACAACAACAAAAAGGCCCAGGCAACTACATGCACTTAGACTTTCTCAGGGCCACCCAGGCCACACTTAGTGACTGTTTGGGGACACACAGATGGTGTCAGAATAAGAATTAAAGCTGGCATTCACCCCACTACATGACTCATGTTCTTTCTATACTTCTACACCTAAAGTATGAGGTCGGGAGGAACTTTGAGTTCACTGAAGGATGTATTCCCCAAACATGAAGGAATCACTCAGGTACCACTACCCTCAATTTTCACATATCCACATAAAATGTAATCTGGAAGACAGAGCTGTATTATGTATTTAAATTGTTAAATGTCATATAAGATGTACTAATTAAAGTCCTTTTTTTATCACCACCCTAAGTACAAGTGTGATATTTTCAACAAGAGGTAGGTGGTAGAACTATTTTTCTCACTAAACCTGTTAATAAATACCCACAAAGCTAGCAGCTTATACTGTGTACTTAGCTCACATTTGTATATCTATGGTAGATCTGGCTGGACTTAGCTGGTCAGTCTCTGGATTGCATTCCTGTTTCTTGGATCTCATTCTGGGCTTAGAACAAGGGACAGAGATGTCCATCTGGTCCCAAAGTAGCAAACCATCATGTCTACACACATTGGCCAAAGCAACTCACATGACCAATATAAGTTAGAGAAAAAATATTTTGTTTAGAAGTGTTAGGGGGAGGGAAATTATGTTTAACAATAATGTTATTTACACACAATCGATACACAAGATGGTTCACTGGGTAAAAATACTTGTGGTCAGCCAGGTGGTAGTGCATGTTTTTAGTCCCAGCACTGGAGAAGCACAGGTAGGTGGGTCTCTGAGTTCAAGGTCAGTGAATTCCAGGACAGCCAGGGCTATTCAGAGAAATATATTCTTGAAAAAAATAGTGGTGGCTGGAGAGATGGCTCAGTGGTTAAGAGCACTGGTTTTTCTTACAGAGGACCTGGGTTCAATTTCCAGCACCCACAGGTCAGCTCACAACTGTCTGTCCAGAGGATCTGGCATCCTTAAACAGACACACATCAAGGCCAAACACAAAATGTACATTAAATAAATGAATGTATGAATGAATGAATAAATAAATAAATAAATAAATAAATAAATACTGGTGGCAAAGCATAAAGATATGAATTCAATCATCAGGACCCACATTGTAGAGGGAGAAAAACTGAGCCTTTTAAGTGTTCTTTGATCTGTACACATGTGTGTGGACTGCTCCCACACCAATAAACAAGTAAAACACACAATTAAGCGTGCCAGTACTCTTACAGAGGTCCTGGGTTTGGTTCCCAGAACCCACATGGCAGCTCACAACTGTCCTTAACCCCAGTTATTGAGAATCCATTGTCCTCTTCTGGCCTCTACTGACACTGAAATATATGGTGCCCAGGCATACATGCAGATAAAACACCCACAGTAATAAAATAAAAATGAATAAATAAATTATCAAAGTTGTACTCAGCTACCATTACTTTCAGAAATAATATACAGATGCTTAAACTTGAATTTTAGACAAGAATCGATTGCAAAATACTCATCATCATTTTATGTATATTTAAATGATGTGTGTAAGCAACCACAATGGCCAGCCAGAATAGGAAGCTGCACTCACTAGAGCTGGAGTTACAGGTGGTTGTGAGCCACTAGCCATAGGCGATGGAAACCAAATCTCAGCCTTCTACAAGGGCAGCAAGAAGAGCTGGAGTTACAGGTGGTTGTGAGCCACTAGCCATAGGCGATGGAAACCAAATCTCAGCCTTCTACAAGGGCAGCAAGAATTGCTGAGCCATCTCTCCAGACGTAGAAGCAGTTCTCCAGTTTGTTTAGACACTACACAGAATATACCATAAAATGATATGTTTTTTGTCCAAATTAAAATCCGCTTAATAGTCGATATTTTTACCTGCTAAATTTAGCAACAGGGTACAGAAAAAGTTAGTCTAATCCTGCTTTTTCTTTCTTTCTTTCTTTCTTTCTTTTTTTTTTTTTTTTTTTTTTTTTGTTAAAATAAAGATTAACAAATCTTATAAACATTCCAGAATTTAATCAACCAATGGACCTCAACACAGAAACTAAAGAATCAGATGCAGGGGAACAACTTTCTTATGATGCCATTCAGTATCTTTAAAGATCCCTTCATTGTTTCATGTAAAATCATCACACATTAGCATCACAGTGTATGCAGCAGGCAGTCTGTTTTCCTCAGCCTCTGGAAAACCTTCCTCTTATAGAGGAGGAAGCCAAAGACCAGAGGCAACCCCACTTAGCCAATGACGGAAACACATCTCCACTTGGAAGACTCCACAAAACTCCAATTTCTATTCCTTGACAAAATATCAATAGTTGGGTACGTGTCTCTTTAGGATATTTGTTTATAAAAGAAGAAATTGCTGCAAGTCAACTTTATTATTCTGATCCAGGATTTGAGTTGTAAGAAATAAGATGAGAGTTTGGCAGTAATGTCTAGAAGTCTTCTAATTAACTTTTGTATGAGTTTCGTCCTTTCCTACTAGTGAGATAGCAAAACTTTGTGGAAATAAGCATGTTCCACCTCTTGAAGATGTTTAAAATAAATGGCTCGATGCTGGGAAATCATTAATTAAAAGTCATGGATTGTGAGTAGCTTTTTAATGGTTCTCAAACTGCTAATCACCTGTTTCCTCTTCTGTGGTACTTAGGTGGACCTGTGGGATTTGAATGCCCATCTATTTAATGAGAAATTGCCAGGGCTGGGCTTCATTTTCTTGAAGCCTGCCCCTATTCCAATTCACATCTCCAAAAGCAGTTTCAGCACACACTGGAGAACCTTTACAGTGTCCATAAGAATGTCCTTGGAAATTCTTTTTAACTGAATCCAAATGGTTGGGTACAGGGAAGGGCCCCGCAGGAAACTATAGGGAAGGTGCTTTGCTGACCAGCTGGACAAGTTCTGATGGTCTGCAGGTGTGGAAGCCCTCTCCTACTGATTAGCATTTCTCTTTTTCCTCCCAGCTTTCTCTTCATTCCTGTCTCCCTCCCGGTTTTTCTTTTCTCACTACTTCCATCTTCCCCATGGTGCCTTCCCCAAATTCACCAGCTCCCAGTTCTAACATATCCCTTGGTCTTTACTCCCTTGATTTGGCAATGAACTAGCTAAGGCTGGCAAAAGGATGCCACCAATACTGCCTGTGGGTTCCTTTCCCTGGGAGGCTGGACTGAGAATCTGGTCACAGAGTTTTCTTCAACCTTCTGGAGGCTAGCTGAAGAAGGTTCCCTCCTGAGAACCAGTCACAAAGAAGGCCTTCTGGGTAGGGAGGGAGTGCTGGGCAGCCATGCTCGCTGGGTTGAGACAAGAAAAATCTGTGTCCCTTCCCCAGGGGAAAGGAAGCCTCTGGCTTGTGAAGGGCGAGACCATACTTGATTAAAATAAAAATAGTCACGAGTCAAAGAACTAGATTTTAATTCACTAAGCTTAATGATAAAAGAAAGACAAGGGGAGAGAGCTATGGAGAAGTGGGAAGTGCACTGTCAACCCTTCTAGCCTCTGGATTTTTAAACTAAGTGTACTTGAATAGCAGGAGATAATCCCAGGACTCTTGGGGGGATGGTGGCTTGTCTCCAGGGCACCTTTGATATGTTTTTCTTCAAAGAGCCAGCTTTTGCCACCTTTTGTGTGGGTTATAGGTCTGTAATGTACTATCTTTTTTTTTTTTTTAAACACATTTGGGTCTGGTGGGTTGTTATCAGCAGGGGGTTCTACTCACCTATGTCCCAGCACCAAACTTACCAGGAGGGAACTTCTCCTCCGCCTGCAGACAAGGGCCCACAACTGTGTGTAGAATGGTGGGTGAAATAATGTTGTGAGGAGAGTGGTGTATATTCCTTCCCTTTGACTTGGCTTATTTTTTTCACTTTGGTGCTGGCAAAGAGGTTTCTCTTTTAGAGCTTGATGGTATCACAGACCCACTCCATTAGACCCTGCTTTCTTATCTAGCTCACTTTCATATTAAAGGGCCAAACCTGGCTTTGGACTCAGGAGGACTTCCCTGATTCTTGAAAAAAAACTCCATCACTCTAAGTGACATTTTCATGGCCCATCCAGATAGTAGTACCAGGAATCAAATATTTTCTACCAAGGCCAAGTCAGGAATACTTCTATTTGTGCTGGCCATAGAAGGTCTATGTCACAACTGCTCCAGAGTAGCTGTGGGTTCCAGCAAAGTATCCACAAACATGGAAACGTGAATTTCATAGCTAAAAGTCACTGTGAACTACTTTTGAGTTATTTCATGCTTGACTCTTTAGTAGCTACCAGCTCCCCTCCCCCTCAAATAGAATTCTGGATATATTCTTGCATTTACTTTGTCTACACACACACACACACACACACACACACACACACACACACACACACACACACGTTTACTATATATTATTCCCTTTTGTATTGTTTATTTGATTTTTTTTAAAGTGGCCCTTGAGGCCCCCCATCTCTGTGCACATCTTGAACTCAGCTCTGTGCCTAGGCTGTGTGATAGAAGTTGGTTTAGGCTAGTTACTACATTCCCTAGATCTGACAACAAAATGAACAGCACTAGTGCTGGGAAAATGTCTTTCTTGTATTTAAGCTACAGATGGACTCGTTGCATTTGACTACAGATGGGGGAAAAGCACATAATCAATGCAACAGGAGATTATTAAATGGGCGTGACCTCCTTTGAGATCTTCTACGTGGAGCTCCGAAGAGACCCCAGGACTATGCTGAGAGTGAAGATAGATTTTTCTGCCCCTCCTCCTTCCATGTTTCACTCTGTCTGCTGATCTGAAAAAAAAAAAATCTCTCCTTGCTTGATGTAAAGAAAAAGTCTTTGCCAGCTTAGGTAATTCCTTTCTCCTTCTCCTCCACGAAGCATCTCCAGGTCCCCACATCCTGTTTGAGTGATACACTCTGCTTGGGGGTGTTCTTCACTGTGGCTAATTCTTTCTTGTTTTTAGATCTCAGCTACGATGCCGCCTCCTCAGAAAGGCTTTCTCTCTCTATGCACGCAATGTTCACATGTCCCTTTATGCTGCTTTACGGTTCTGGTTGCTTCCTTTCCAATATATGAGAATGTCTAAGACCTTGTCTATCTTCCTGTTTCATAATTATCTCCATAGTCCAGCACTGGTCTAAATACACAGTAGGTGCCCAGAAAATGCTGAGTAAATAAATGATCAAAAAATTAATAAATCCGGGTGCAGTGGCATATGCCTGTAATCCCTGCACTCAGGCAAGCAGAGGCAGGCAGATCGTTGTGAGTTTGAAGCTAGCCTGGTCTACAAAGAGAGTCCATGATAGACAAGGTTGCACAGAGAAACCCAGCCTCCAAACAGACAAACAAAAATAATAGAAATTGGCTTCAGGAGCCTTACAGCTTACATCTAAATTCCAACAGCTTAGTTACTCACACTTTAGTTATTCTCAGCTATTCTATTTTTAATCTGTAAATTGAAAATAATCCTTTCATAATCTTGTACATATAAAGTGATAATAGCACAATAATGCATTTGATGTACTTAGCGATCTGGTTGACACACAGTAACAATATTTGTCCACCCATCCTTTCCCCACCTACCCATACATAAACTTATCAGCCATTATCAACTATCTTCATCATCATTGAATTCATTAGAAACTTCACAATGAATGATTTTACACTTGAGAAACTTATTAAAAGTTATAAACCAATTTATTGATCTTTGGCAATACCATTTTATTTATCTAAACACTGGCATAAACAAACCAAATTGCCATAACCGGGTTTCTAAATGTTTACTTTCACACTGTGTATTTGATGTTGCCTTGTATACACAGACAGGCCTCGCTGTGGGAAGGTTCTGTTTATGGTAAGACCATATTCTGAGCTACAATTGCATCCAGAAATACCATGCACATGAAGCATGCCATAAGTTAGCCTGTGCATACTAGAGGAAAATAGTCATTTTTAATTAAAAACATATTTCAGCCTCAACTTTTACTGCTGGTTGGAAGTGGATAACCCAAGACTGTGCTAATGAAAGCAAGACTCCCTCATTGAGAAGCAAAGGAAGGTACAAGGAGTTCATGGTTACAAGTGGATTTGGTCTGTGAATTCCCTAATTATATGGATTGTTAATTGCTACTACAAGGTGATTAGGTTATATTCTCTATGTTTTCAAAATGATCTTGAGTTTAGCTGTCCTTAAGAATGACCTGAATCAAGCAAAGGGGGCAGGGAACACATTATCAGAGTATGGTGAAAACACATACACACATACAAGCATAAACTCAGGACTTGATGAAAAATATTCTCATATCTTTATTCTATGCTTCCTAAGATACATTATATGTGTAATACATTTATTATATTACAGAATTATTTACACAATGGGAAAGTGAACATTTTTAAAATGTTTAGAAACCTGAATCTTGTGGTTTTGTTTGTTTATGTATAAATTTACCTATATATATGTGTGTGTATATACTACATAATATTATGCCATATATTTATATTTAGTTTATTTATAATAATAAATTAATTTAATTTATGCCATATATGTGTGTGTGTGTATAAAACTTTTTCTATTCCAAATGGTAAATAAAGAAGAGCAATGTCTGCTGAAATTTAGACATTAACTCCTGAGACAACAATAGAGTGTTAACATTTATGGTAGGAAGTAATGAGTGAGTAGTCATTTTTCATGCATGTGGCCCTCTTTTTGAGTGCTTCTTTTCATAGTGCAAAACTTTTCATAGATTCCAGCAGTTGTAGTTTGAGAATGAAATAATATTTAAGCAACATGCTTGTAAAGATGCTCCCCTGTATTTACATGGCTGGCTTAGTTCTTTTGTTTGGCTTTGTTTCAACTGTGCGCTCCATGGGCACACTGAGAAGAAGCTATCATTTCTGTTGCTTGCTATTTCTTCAAGTATTACTATTTTGAGACAGATTCTCCTTACATAGCCCAGGTAAGAACTTGCCTCAGCCTTTCCAGTATTGGGATTATAACAAGTGTGTGTGTCATCACACCTGGTTCTATAATCTGATATTTCTCTAGTTTTCTCTAATGTCCCTCATAGTTTCTATTACAGCTGAGTCAATACATGGATGCACAAATAAATGAGTGCCAGGCAATAGCATCAATTCAACAGAATGCCACTCAACATAAGAATGACTGTCTGGTAGCATAATCTCTGAGCAGTTCTACCTCAAAAAGCAATCTAGAAATGGGCTTACTCCTCCCTGAATATTTGTGCTAACAATCCTTAGCAATGGGGCTGTTCTGTCAGAAGCAACAGTGTTCTTGGGGTGTACAACTTATTAGCTTCATGACAGGATTTATGTTATTACCACTTCCTTTTTAAATACTTTTATGTGGACTAGAATAAGATAAGACAGATGGGAGGCATTTACTTTTAAATTACTTGTCAATGCTGATCATGGTGGTGGTGCATGCCTGTAACCTGGCACCTATGAAGGAAAGGCAGAAGGTTAAGTGCAGGTTTGGGGCCATTCTATATACATTCTCTCTCTCTCTCTCTCTCTCTCTCTCTCTCTCTCTCTCTCTCTCTCTCTCTCTCTCTCTCTCTCTCTCTCTCTCTCTCTTATGGTCTCTGTCTCTCTACATAAATGTGCATATATACATATGGTGGCCAGAGCTATCCTGAGAAATATACATGTATGTATATATACATATATGTCTATATATCTATGTATATGCATATGTATACACACACACATATATGTAGATTCTAGGCTACATAGTAAAGCCAGACTTACAGAAACAAAATAACAATAATCAAGACAAAAATGCTGAAAAAAAACACCTATAAGTAAGATGCTTAATTAAAGCACTATGTGAACTCTAGACATGATGACTGGGGAAACAGCCTGCATAACCAACAAAGCAGCAGGGCTCAAAGGTCTATCATGAACCTATTTGAACTTTGGAGTCTTGTGACTGAGGTCCCACAGGGAAGATCATATTAGGTTAATAATGACTTCCAAAGGCACCAGCCCTAACCCCTGTGGTCCGTTAAGATGATCTGTATGAGAAAAAGCCACTGTAGATGAGCTTACATTATCCAGGATAAGCTGCATGGAAGCTATATTTGAAAGTCCTTTCAGGAGGGAAGAAAACAGATTTCAGAGAGGGTAGGAGGAGAAGAAGGCACTACAGCCTAGAGGTAGAGTGTTGAGACAAATAATTCAAAAGATGAAAAAAAAAAAATAAAAAAAGAAAAAAAAAAAGAAAAAAATAATTCAAAAGATGAGGGCAACCACTCAAAGCTGAAGTAGGCATGAAGGAAGTCTTCCCCAGACGCTCTGCAGCTAGTATGTCCCTGAGAACATGTGAATTTGGGGGTGGTGAGACTTATTTCAGGTTTCTGATCTCCAAGTAAATATTTTCTTTTCTTTCAAGCCAACAGGCATGCTATAATTGATTAAAGAACTCATAAGAAACAGCCACAGCTACAAATTTTGCTTCTATTCAGGATAAAACTAAAATTGTGCCAGGTTTTGTAAAACTCACCATCAAAACACATTACTACTTTGTGAAAGCTTGTTACAAAGGCAGAGTTTGTGCCCTAATCTTTAGACTCAAGATTTGCAGTTTAACAAGATCCCAGATGATTCCTGCACACCTTGGTGTCTGAGAATCTCAGCTCTAAAAGAGTATGCAGTGAGAGTCAGCCGCACAATCCCATCTACTGTGAGGTTAAATGTTGCGCTATGATCCATGCAGGCTCCACTGAGGGCATGAGGAAAAGGAAACAAGGTCTCCCAGTACAGATTAACCCTCTGTTACTTCTTCAGAGATGGGCCAAAAAAGACCAAGATCTTTGTTGTTTTTTTGTTTGTTCGTTTGTTTTTGGTTTTTTGAGATCTATATAGCCTTAGCTGTCCTGGACTCTCTTTGTAGACCAGGCTGGCCTCGAATTCACAGGGATCCACCTGCCTCTGCCTCCCAAGTGCTGGAATTAAAGGCGTGTGCCACGATACCCAGCTAAGGATCTTTGATTTTAATGGTATTCAAATATCCAAAAATTTGTTCTGATGTTCATATGATCAAATGACACATTTCTCCACTGAACAATAAACAGAAAGAGACGATGGCCAGAGCCATCCTGACAATTGAGTTTCAGCTGCACATTACATAGGTGCACATAGTTATTGTGGAAACACGTGCTTTAAATAGTGACCAGGTGGCTGTAACTTCTCCTTCCACAAAAAATCCTTACATTTCTATGGTTCTTGATTGCTGTCAGAAGTCATAATTCAAATGAAAGGTTTTTATTATTGTTTTTTTATTTTCTAACAAACCCAACAGGTTGACTTACAGCTAAGGACTCATTAAACAGCTTGGATGAATCCCAATAGCTGTGTACAATTATTTTCTGACCTGTAGATGAATCCAGAAGAGGACATTTACCTGCCAACTCCTGCCTTAATAAGCAACAGCAAAATGCTGGAGTCAACAACACAAGCTGTAAATGTGCACGACAGCTAATTTTTAATTGGCACTTTCTCCTGCACCTGCCATCGCAATTTCACACATTTATCAACCCACTGAAAATGCTTACCCAGTATTTGCAACCTTGTTGCTTTCACGTGCTATCAACACTTCTCAAATGAATGTCCCTATGAATGCTCAAAGATACATGGAGTGAGGAAAAGACCACTGTAGAGTCAAGTAGTTGGAAGAAAGCTCAGGGTTAGTTTTAAATTCCTGTTCTAAAATAAAAATTTTTATAAGTTAGAATACTGGCAGTGGATGCTTAAACTCTCAACAGTTCAGGAAGTTTCTAAGGGTGAGATGACATATGATGAAACTCATCGAACATGAGCATGGATAGAACAGTGGGAGGAGATGAAGTGTTCACAGCAGGAAAGAGAATGCCCCAAACTGAATTGGATAGTGGTCAGATATTAACTCTCAAACCCACCTAGAATGTGACACTATGGCTCATTTCCTTATCCGGAAGTACTATTTTCAAATATAACTGGTCATCTTCCAATGGTTGTTTCCTTTACAGGAAAGCCAGGAAGAGAGGCAGCCACATATGGGGTGAGGGAGACAATACTGTGTAAAACCAGAGGCAGAATCTGGAGTGATGCTGGCACAAGCTAATGGATGTCAAGGATTTACAGCAATTCATAAAAGCCAGGGAAGAGCATGTAACAATCCTTCCCTGGAGCCTCCCAAGAAAGCCTGGCCCTGACAATACCTGATATTTTTCTTCAAGGTCCAGACGTGAGAGTGAATATATTTCTGTTGGTGTAAAGTACCTAGTCTGTAAGTAGTTTGTGGTGAAAATGCTGGGAAATAATGCATATTTTAGTTGTAACGATTCCATTGCTGTAACAGACACCAGTGACAATCAACATATAAAGAGAAAGGTTCTGATCTATATATTATTTTAGAGGTACAAGCCTAGGGGTATGTAATATAGCAAAACCATGCATCTGTAGCTAAAATGTGAAAGAAAAGAAGAGATGCCCCTCTCTGTGTATGTGTCAAAAACCTAATTATTTCACTGGGCCCCATCTTGAAGTTTCTACTACAGATATATATGTGTGTGTGTGTGTGTGTATATATATATATATATATATATATATATATATATATATATATATATATATACACACACACCACACATATATATATGTATATATACACACACACACACACACACACACACTCATCATCATCATCATCATCATTAGTACCACCACCCTGGAAACCAGGCCTTTAACACACGGGTATTTAGAATGTAGGCTACATCCAAACTCTTCCAAATTCCTTAGAGGCATCTTTGACTGTTACCCTCCTTCGTGTACTCATTGCCCTATCAGGTGTAACTAGCATCTGAGGCAGAGTCTGAATGCTTTCAGTTCAGGACACAGCTGCTGTTCTGTAACGTCACTCTAATGTCTTCAAGAATGACAGGCACATCCCCCTCTCCTACGTCAACTGTGCCCTCTTTCTTCAACTCTGTTTCTACATACATTTTGAAAGTGAACCCACAACACTGAAACAATCAAGTGTCAGCTGCTTCCGCAACAGGGAAAAAAAAATATCTTTCCACAAGGAAGCCTCTGTAGTACCAGGTCATATTAATGCAAAAATATCATTAATACCATTCCCTTATCCTTATCTGTTATCAGTACGATTATTGCAAGGTTTTGTGTTTTGAATCCAGTGGAATCATCTTAGAAACAAGAAACTGGAGGTTAGACATGAGAAGAATTGTCTGTGATAACAAAGGGTTTTCATTAGAACTGGCTGCTTATCATTCTAAAATTCATTATAAGCCACTTCTTATTCATAGCATATTCTTCTGTTGATGCATCTATCCACTCATTCACTGATACATCCACCCATCTGTACATTCATTAACTCATGTGTCCATCCATAAGTCTATCTATCCTCCTGACTAATCTATACATTTCCCTGCCCACTCATTCATCTAGCTATCATGTATCTATTCACTTAAGAATTCACTAGCATCATTAACCAATTGGTCTACTATTAATAATCTACTTAGAGTAATAATTCCAGCATAATACTGGAGAAGTTTCTCTTGCTCTCACCAGGAGCCCAGTGTCCTACATCTGAACACATATCTATAAATCAGGTGTTCAAAATCCTTAGAAAGAGATGAATCTGAGTGTGAGTGTGTGGTTAGCTGTCAAAACTAGTGCCAAAGATAACAACTTTGTGTTTTCATTTAGGCTCTGTAACTCAGATTTACCCACATATGAGTTTTCTGCAATAAGAGAACAGTATCTGGAAAATGGAGTTATTAAAAACACCTAAAATTAATAAATATGTTGGCCTATGTTTGCAAGATGTAAATTACCATCATGGCCCTTGTGGATGTGTTGTGTGATATTTTTATTTTCTTATGTAGTCCACTTAGTTGCTGAACTATTTTAAAACAGTCCGTTTGAGGGCATCTAAGGAATAAAGCAACACATAAGCACCGCTATGTAGATAAGCATGTCATATTGTCCCATTCAGTAGTGACATTTGCTGCCATTATCTTTTTCTATCCCCTCCCAACTGGACATAATCATACTGGGACTATGTGGTGGGCCATGGTGAAGTGCTTCAATGAGTAACTCAGATCTTTGGCTCAACTACTTCATGCTTCAGTGTATTGAAAATTCTGGTCCAGTGGGGTTATCAATATTAAGAACCATCCTCATCTTGTTTCCTAAAAGTTTGGCTTTGTAATCAGGCCTCTGCAATCCAAGGTTTTGCCCATGTCTTCACACTCAGACAGAAGGCTGGGAATGTGAGACATGTAAGGTATTAGGCAATGCATGTTGTCCCTGTCTAACTCTCAGTGGAGTGTCTCAATAGAGGCTCTAGTCCATAAAGGCGTGCCATGCTGACCTTCAGGCCCAGTAGACATGAGAAACTCTCATCCCAGTATCTTCTACACACTATCAAAGACTGTGGACAGGCTATTAAAGGTACTTTTGCCCTCATATTTGCCAGTCTTATAGTGGACAAGTCATACGCTCATAGTGATACTCAGCCTCCCCATCCCTCTGCATGTCTGAGACATTCCTCATGGCAGATCATGCAGAACACAAAAGAAGAAGCCTTGGAGTAAGCTGTGGAGGAGATTTGGAGTGGTGGCTTTTCTAGTTACTGTTTGTTTGTTCCTAGGCATTCTGCTTGTTGATCAATTTTTGAGACAGAAGCCATTTCCACAGTGATCTACTATCAATATCACCTTTGCAGATGAAATTAACAGGACCCAAAGGGGCTGAAGTGTGTTCAAGGTCCTGTAGCTAATTGTTAATGGAACATTCTCTTTAAAGGCAGTCTTGGACCAATAAGATGGTTGAAAGGGAGAGTCACTTGTGTATAAGACCATGCCTTGAGTTTACTCTCTAGATCCTGCAAGGTATCAGAAGAGAACCAGATGTTGAGATCTGCTTTGTACTCTTTCTCTATCTCTGTCTCTGTTTGTGTATCGATAGGTTCCTATGTCTGTCTGTCTGTCTGTCTGTCTGTCTCTCTCCCTCTCTCTGTCTCCCTCTCATGCACACACACACACACACACACACACACACACACACACACACACACACACGTGCGCAGGCACATGTGCATGCGCATGTGCACATACACATGCAAATATACAATGAACAATTAAATAAATTTCAAAGTAATTCTTTACTCTCCAGAACATTTTGAGATTGAAGACTTATTTTCTCTATTCTTTGGTCAGACTTCCTAGGTTGAAACCCTATTTCCTTTCTTAGCAGATATGTAACATAGGATTAATGCCGTTGTCTCTCTACAGAAAGTAGGAAAATAATAATACCGATGTTATTATGATTTTGTAAGGATTTAATAGTATAATCCAAGGAGAGAAATTTGGATGACCACTGCCTGGCACTGTTACTATTAGTTTAAATTACACCATCTGTCTTCATTTGTGAAGCTTTTGATAAAGATAAAATCCTTGAACACTTAATGTCTAAACAGATCCCTAATTAAGAACAAACCTTATTTTTACTTATCATTTATTCAGTCACTTACTGAGAATTTCTTGAATACCTGTGCCATGTAGGCACAGATGTAGGTTAAAAAACAAAACTATTAAAATACAACAGACTCCTTTAAATTCTAGTAGCTTTAGAAGAAAATAATAAAGTGATGTGTCCTTTATGTGAATTAGATAGTGGTAGATGTCATATAGAAAAATGAGGCTAGGAAGGGAATAATTAAGACAATACAGGTGAAAAGGATGGGACAAGATGGTTAATATTTTAAATAGGTGGTCAAGAAAGGTGACAGTTAACTATTTAGGGGCAGAGAGGACATTATTTGGGTAAAGATATGAGTGAAGAGTGTCCGACAGTGGGAAGTCTAAGGTCCCACAGCACAGAGGCCATCTCAGGCCTGGCATGCAAACAACAGCAGGGCATGCAAAATGGCTAAGCTGGGAATGAATGTAGGATGAGTAGTGGGTAGGGAGGTCACAGAAGACACAGGAAGCAGGCCTTCCTTACAATTATGTGAATACAATTTTGTTTTATTTTGCATAAGTAAGGAAGCCACTGGGAAGTTTGGAGCAAGATAGTGTGTAATGTGATTTTTAGTTTGCTTGGCATGAAATGCTTTAATTGCTGGCATGTTGCTAATAGAGTTGAGGAGGTAAGAACAGAAACAAAGTCAGAGGACGTGACATAGGGAATGCTACTGAACAGAGAGCTATGCTGTCTTCCCAGGGCCACAAGAAGACTAGATTTTCCAGCCTTCTTTATCTTGGCAGAGCTGTTTGTCTTGACAGTGGACAATAGAATGTGAGTGGAAGAGACCAAAATTACACCCAGGTACCTCTATACCTTTATACATTTCCCTCCTTTCTTTCTGTGAAAGACAAGAACTCCTAAACTGTAGGGAGCTGTAATGGGAGAAGAATGAATGATTTTGTCTTCAGTCAAAGATGAGCTGCCCAGGGGAAATCCTAGGCTTGGTTGAAATAGGGAGCCAAATGAGAAGTAAACCCTGTCATTGCTGGATTGGCTACTAGGATCTGGGGATGCTTCCTAAAGCTTTTGTTATATGGAGAGCTTTATCTCTCCAATACATAATGCTTGTACAATATGCACAACCATGGTAAAGACTTCTATACATTGGATCTGGATGTTGTCATAGAAAGAAATACAGTTGGATATTGGAGAGATTTTAAAGGTAGCAGTTCCTATATTTTTTCACTGATTTGGAAAGAGGTATGAGTTAAAACAAAACGAATTCTGTGAAGGATTTTGCTCTGGATAATTGGAAACATTAGACTGTCCTTAACAGAGACTGGGAAAACCACAGGTATAGGAGGCACCTGAGGTGTTGTGAGGGGGAATATCAAGGTCTCAGAATTCACTTCACAAAATGTGAGATGAGAATAAAATATGGACTAAGGTTAAAAATCAGTTATATTTTTTATACAGTGGTGTGTCAGTGCCTGACAGTTTCAGATTGTGAGAAACAACAGAAATTTTTCAAGAGTTGTATGAGCTAGTAACTAATTGATGGAAATGTTTACACCATTAAAACAGGCATAAGTTAGATCAGGTGAGTTAAGCCTACTGGAGGAGAAAAAGTAACCATCCCTCTATCCACTGTGAACCCTGTGTGCTACAACAATGACCAGCCTGACAAGATATGTGCACTGATAACATAACATCAGGAATATCACTGGAATAACAACATACTTTCTTATTGTATTTATGTCCTGCTCCACAAGATTGAAACCCATAACTGGTGTTGGAAATCCTGCTGCTAAGGTCATTACTGGAAAGCCCTGAGCTTGGTACAAAATGGAGGACACCCTTTGTCAGCAATGCCTCCTCTTCCTTGTTTTGGGGATCCCAAGTACCCCAAACCTTGTACCTGAAGAATGTCATGTAGTCCTTAGGACAATTAAAGGTCCAACTCCCTTTCTGCAACTTGTTTGTTCAGCAATCACCTCGGATTTCTGGAATGCCTCTCTATGTTAATGAGACATCTCAGTACTTTATCCTTTCAGCCAATGATATTCCCTGACACTGAATATCCCCCCTCTTCCCCAAAGCTCTATATAACCCTAGGTCACCTGAAATAGAAATGATTTGCCTTCCCACAGCTGATCCTGGAAGGTCATTTCCATTTGCACTCATGGGTCACCAAACCCCCAGTTTGGTGCTGCTTGGCCAGTGACTGCAAAAACAAAGGAAAGCCCCAAACAAACAGGCGCTAATTTTGCGCTAAGGAAGAACCTACCACTATTATTCTGCTAAGTGGACCTAATATTAAATAAATTCCCAGTCACTATTATTATAGACATAGATTGCATGCATCTTTCATCCATCACCAGAGAAACATTTACAGTAGATAGTGAGCAGCACAGAGAACCACACTGGTCAAGGTACATAAAAAAAGAGATTGCAGAGTGTTTGTCCTAAATGGAACATCTATATCACAGCCCCTCCTCCTAAGACACAAGAATCATTGTGGAGGGTGTGGAAAGAGTGTAAGAACCAGAGACATGGATCCAAGATGGCGGCGAGCAGTGTGGACCGCGTTTGGAGGCTCCAGTGAACAATTCAGGGAATTGCACAGATTTCTGAGCCAGGAACACCGAGGTCCGAACATCACGGCAGCGGGAGTGCTCCACGGTTCAGAGGGACCAGGGTGCAGAGGACCTGCGTGCCCCTGCACACGGGAGGAGCGTGAATTTTCTCTGATCGGAGCGGCAGTGGCAGAGGCAGCAGCACCAGCGGCACCAGCAGCGGTGGCTGAGGTTTGCAGCTCATAGCCTTCCGGTGGAGGCGATTGGTGTGGTGGCTGGTGGGAGTTGCTGCGGAAGAGGGGACTCGGGGCAGGATTTGGGTTGTGTGGAGCCTTAGGACCCAGACTGGACTCGGCGGACAGTTCGGCCCCAGAGTCCCGGGTACTGGCCCAGCCCAGCAAGCAATTCTGCCCGAGGCACTAACTCAGCTTCGGCCACAGCTCCCCTGCTGTGGTGCAGGCTTAGTTGAGTGCGCAGCTCCACGCTAGGCAGCACCTCAGCTCAGCGGCAGCTCCCCTGCGGTGACACAGTCTGGGCGGAGCACTTGGTTCCACAACCGGCGCTAACTCAGAGCAGCCGCAGTTCTCCTGCTGTGGCACAGGCTTGGTGGCGTGCTCAGTTCCATCCTAGGCACCACCTAAGCTCAGCGGCAGCTCTTCTGCGGTCATACAGTCTGGGTGGAGCACTTGGTTCCACCACTGGCACTAACTCAGAGAAGCCGCAGTTCTCCTGCTGCGGCGCAGGCTGGACAAAGTGCTCGATTCCACCAGCTCTAAGACTCTGGTTGGACACAGTGTGCAGTTTGAATCCAGAATTCCTGGCTGAGATTGGTGGTCAGTTCGGGCCCTGAGTCAATAACTGACCACAGCACGCACTTTGGGCCAAAAGGCCCTAGCGGAGCTTGGTGCGTAGTCCCAGCCCAAAAATTCTGGCTGGACCCTGTGTGCATTTTGGGCACAAAGAATCCCTAGCTGAGCTTGGCAGATGGTTCAGGCCCTGAGAATCTAGCTGAGTTCAGCCCGTGGTTCGGGCCCAGTGTTCCTGGCTGGAATTGGCAGGGAACACAGAAGGCTGTGTATACCTTGGCCTGACCCAGCACTCATTCAGAGACCCAGAACAATTGCAGGATCCACAGCACAGGGGGGCTGAAGATCACTGGCCGTGAGAGACCAGAACAACAGGGCTAACCTCCTAACATCCACACCAGTGAAGCTTTGAGCTCGCAGCCTAGGGAAATCATGAGAAAACAAGTGAATCTATCGTCAGACACCCTCCATCCAACTCTGGAAGCTACCCAACAAAAACAAAGATGGCAAGATGTCTAAAGGACAACGAAAAAGCATACGCAAAAAACCCCAAAACAACATGGCATCTCCAGTTTCCAGCTATCCCAAAGAAAACAACCCAGAGAACTCAAATACAATGGAAATACAAGAAAATGACCTCAAATCCTTAGTAATGAGGACAATAATGGAGGAAACAAATAAAATTTGTAATCAAATGCAGAAAGACGCAGACAAACAGGTGAGAGACATAAAAGAAGAACATAGAGTGGAACTGAAAAAATTGCAGGAAAATGCAAACAACCAGATGAAATAAATAAATAAAACGGTTCAAGCTCTGAAGACCTATAAAGAGGCAATGGAAGAAACTCAGGAATATACAAACAATCAGATGAAAGAAATAAAAAAATCAGTTCAAGATCTGAAGATGAAAATGGATTCAATGATAAACACACAGGCAGAAGAAAAACGAGAACGTGAGACCTCAGAGAAGAAGGCGAGCAACACAGTGGTGAGCTTTTCTAACAGAATCCAAGAGATGGAAGAACGAATCTCAGGTCTAGAAGATACAATCACAGATACTGAATCAACCATTAAAGAAAATGCCAAATCTGGAAAACTCCTGACACAAAACATCCAGAAATTAAGGACACCATGAAAAGAAGAAATCTGAGGATAATAGGCATTGAAGAAAGAGAAGACATCAGACTCCAGGGCCCAGAAACTATTCTCAACAAAATCATAGAAGAAAATTTCCCCAATCTAAAGAAAGAGATGCCTATAAACATACAAGAGGCCTACAGAACACCAAATAGAATTGACCAGAAAAGAAAAACTGCCCGCCACATAATAATCAAAACACAAAACATGCAGAACAAAGAAAAAATATTAAAAGCTGCAAGGGAAAAGGGCCAATAACATTAATGGTAAACCTATCAGAATTACACCTGACTTCTCAGCAGAGACCATAAAAGCCAGAAGGGCCTGGACAGAGATCCTGCAAACCCTAAGAGACCACAGATGCCAGGCCAGACTACTTTACCCAGCAAAATTATCAATAACCATTGATGGAGAAAACAAAATATTCCATGACAAAAACAAATTCAAACAGTACCTATCCACAAATCCAGCTTTACAGAAGGTACTAGAAGGAAAACTCCATCCCAAAGGGTCAAGCTACAACCAAAACTACCCAGGAAATAGATAACTATCCCACAGCAAAAACACAACTACACAAATGCTCGACTGGAAACAACATCAAAATTAAGACTCTTAACAGTCACTGGTCATTAATATCTCTCAACATCAATGGCCTCAATTCTCCAATAAAAAGACACAGACTAACTGAATGGGTACATAAACAAGATCCAACATTCTTCTGCATCCAAGAAACACATCTCACCCATAATGAAAGGCATTACCTCAGGGTAAAAGGTTGGAAAAAAATATTCCAAGCAAATGGTCACAAGAAGCAAGCAGGTGTAGCCATTTTAGTATCGAAAAAAATAGACTTTCAACCAAAATTAATCAAAAGGGATGAGGAAGGACATTTCATACTCATCAAAGGTAAAGTCAACCAAGATGACATCACAATTCTGAACATCTATGCTCCCAATACAAGGGCACCCACATTTGTAAAAGATCTGCTAAAAAAGCTTAAACCACACATCGATCCCCACACAATAATAGTGGGAGACTTCAACACCCCACTCTCACTGAAGGATAAGTCATTGAAACAGAAACTAAGCCGAGAAATAACCAATGCCATGGGTCAAATGGATCTAACAGATATCTATAGAAACTTTCATCCAAACAAGAAAGAATATATCTTCTACTCTGCACCCCATGGAACCTTCTCCAAAATTGATCACGTCGTAGGTCACAAAGCAAGCCTCAACAGATACAAGAGGACTGAAATAATACCTTGTATCCTATCAGATCACCATGCTCTTACGTTGCAATTCAACAACAACAGAAATAACAAAAAGCCTACATGTACGTGGAAACTAAACAACTCTCTGCTAAATGACACCTGGGTCAGGGAAGAAATAAAGAAAGAAATCAAGGAGTTCATGAAATTCAATGAAAATGAAGGAACAACATACCCAAACTTGTGGGATACATTGAAAGCAGTGCTAAGAGGAAAATTCATAGCACTAAGTGCCTTTAAAAAGAAATTGGAAACATCGCACATAAGCATCTTAACGACACAACTGGAAGCCCTAGAAAAAAAGAAGCAAAAACACCCAAAAGGAGTAGACATCTGGAAATAATCAAACTCAGAGGTGAAATTAACAAATTAGAATCTAAGAAAACAGTCCAAAGAATCAACAAAATCAAAAGCTGGTTCTTTGAGAAAATCAACAAGATAGACAGACCGTTAGCCAAACTAACTAAAAGGCAGAGAGACAGTATTGAAATCAACAAAATCAGAAATGAAAGGGAGACATAACAACAGACACTGAAGAAATACAAAGAATCATAGGATCCTACTTTGAACGCATATATGCCACAAATTTGAAACTCTAAGGAAAATGGATTATTTTCTAGATCAATTTCACTTGCCAAAGTTGAGTGAAGAACAGATAAACAAGCTAAATAGTCCCATTTCCCCTACAGAAATAGAAGCAATCATTGATAGTCTCCCAACCAAAAAAAGCCTAGGGCCAGATGGTTTCAGTGCAGAATTCTACCAGACCTTCAAAGGCAAGCTAATACCGATACTCTTCAAGCTACTCCAAAAGATAGAAATGGATGGAAAATTACCAAATTCATTCTATGAGGCCATAGTCACATTGATACCTAAACCTTACAAAGACTCAACAAAGAAAGAGAATTTCAGACCAATTTCTCTTATGAACATAGATGCAAAAATAGTAAATAAAATACTTGCAAAACAAATACAAGAACACATCAAAGATATCATTCATCATGACCAAGTAGGCTTCATTCCAGGCATGCAGGGATGGTTTAATATACGGAAATCCATCAATGTAATCCACCATATAAACAAACTGAAAATAAAAAACCACATGATCATCTCTTTAGATGCAGAGAAAGCATTTGATAAAATCCAATACCCATTCATATTTAAAGTTTTAGAGAGATCAGGGATACAGGGCACTTTCCTCAACATAATGAAGGCTATATACAGCAAGCCAATAGGCAAAATCAAAGTAAATGGTGAGATACTCAAGGAAATTCCTCTAAAATTGGGAACAAGGCAAGGCTGCCCACTCTCTCCATATCTCTTTGATATAGTACTCGAAGTTCTAGCCAGAGCAATAAGACAACAAAAGGAGATCAAGGGTATCCAAATGGAAAAGGAGGAAGTCAAATTATCGCTACTTGCAGATGATATGATAGTGTACATAAGTGACCCTCAAAATTCCACCAGAGAACTTCTACATCGGATAAACACCTTCAGCAAATAGTCTGGATACAAAATTAACTCCAAAAAGTCTGTAGCCTTCCTATACACAAATGACAAACTTACAGAGGAAGAAATTAGGAAAACCACACCCTTCACATTAGCCACAAGCAATATAAAATATCTAGAAGTTACTCTAACTAAGCAAGTGAAGGACTTGTTTGAAAAAAATTTCAAAACGCTGAAGAAAGAGATTGAAGATGACCTGAGAAGATGGAATGATCTTCCTTGCTCTTGGATTGGGAGAATTAACATAGTAAAAATGGCCATCCTACCAAATTCAATCTACAGATTCAATGCAATCTCTATCAAAATACCTACACAATTTTTTTTAAAGACATTGAAAGTTCAATTCTGAACTTCATATGGAAAAACAAAAAACCCAGAATAGCTAAAACAATCTTGTACAATAAAAGGTGCTCTGGAGGAATCTCCATACCTGATCTCAAACTGTACTATAAAGTAATAGTAATTAAAACAGCATGATACTGGCACAGCAACAGGCTGATTGATCAGTGGAATCGAATCGAAGACCCAGATATGAATCCACACACATATGGTCACTTGATTTTTGACAAAGAAGCCAAATCCATTCAATGAAAAAAGGATAGCATCTTCAACAAATGGTGCTGGTCTAACTGGAGGTCTATGTGTAAAAAAATGAAACTGGACCCATATTTGTCACCTTGCACAAAACTCAAATCCAAGTGGATTATAGACCTCAACATAAAACCAGAGACACTAAGTCACTTAGAAGAAAAAGTGGGGAAGAGCCTGGAACATATTGGCACAGGAGACAACTTCCTGAACAGAACACCAACAGCACAGGCCTTAATGTCAACAATTAACAAAAGGGACCTCATGAGGCTGAGAAGCTTCTGTAAGGTAGGAAACACTGTCAAGAGAACAAAGCAACAGCCTACAGACTGAGAAAAGATGTTCACCAACCCTACATCTGACAAATGTCTAATATTCAAAATACAAAGAACTCAAGAAATTAAACACCACCAAACCAAATAACCCAATTGAGAAATGGTGGCTTGGAACCAAACAGAGAATTCTCAACAGAGGAATATCAAATGGCTGAGAAACACTTAAAGAAATGCTCAACCTCCTTAGTCATCAGGGAAATGCAAATCAAAACAACTCTGAGATTCCATCTTACACCGATCAGAATGGCTAAGATCAAAAATTCAAGTGACACCACATGCTGGCGAGGATGTGGGGGGAGAGGAACACTCCTTCATTGATGGTGGGAATGCAAACTAGTACAGCCACTTTGGAAATCTATCTGGTGCTATCTCAGAAAAATGGGAATAGGGCTTCCTCAAGACCCAGCTATTCCACTCCTTGGAATATACCCAGAAGATGCTCTAGAACACAAGAAAATTTGCTCAACCATGTTCATAGCAGCCTTATTCATAATAGCCAGAACATGGAAACAGCCTAAGTGTCCCTCAATAGAAGAATGGATAAAGAAACTGTGGTACATTTACACTATGGAATACTACTCAGCTATTAAAAACAAGGAATTCCCAAAATTTGTGGACAAATGGATTGAGCTAGAAATGATCATAACTAGTGAGTTAACCCAGAAGCAGAAAGACTCAAATGGTTTATACTCACTTATATCAGCATACTAGCCCAAGGGGCATGTCCCATGAAAGCCTTCACTTACCAGGAAACTGGGACAGAGGGGAGGTCATCCTATTGGGACTCTAGATGAGAGAAGCATGGGAGAATGGCAAAGTAGAACGATACATAGGGTCCTTTCACATGTACTCTGGTGCCTCATATTTGACCATGTCTCCTGGAGGGGGAGACCTGGTGACACTCAGAGGAAGCATAGCATGTTACCAAGAAGAGACTTGATACCCTATGAGCATATACAGGGGCAGGAAATCCCCCTCAGGCACAGGCATAGAGGAATAAGGGGAAAATGGGAGGTAGGGAAGAATGGGAGGATACAAGGGATGAGATATCCATTGAGATGTAACAAGAATAAATTAATAAAAAATTTAAAATATAGTATTTGTCATGATTATCTGTTACCCAATGCTATTTTCAGATGACCAATTCAAATGCAACCCCACTGAATATAGTTCATGGTCTCTGGACAGCTTCCACATGGGGGAGATGCTAGTTCTATTTCTTCTATGATCTAATTTACTTAAGGCATCAAAAATACAATTAAATAACCTCACAGTCTCAAATACCAGAAATGCATGTACACATCTTTGTATATTTCCTTTTTTTGTGATATCTTCTTGCTTGTGAATACAATCTCTTCTAACTTCCAATTAATCATTCTTAAACCCACAATCCTATCTATGCATTTACACCACCATGGAACTGTGAAGAACAAATGGGATATACAAAAGTCATGTCACCTAGAAGGAAAGAACACATGCAATATACTGGAAATGAAATGTGCTCTTCAAAGGTTTATGAGAACTTACTTGTTCATGGAAAGGCACCATTCAGAGCCAGCTGAGAGGATATAATCCTGCTAACATGAGGACATGGTATGGTAATGAATGTGGATGATGCCATGTCAACCTGTATGTAATATATGCAAAATAATGAGTGGAAATGTCTTCTTATTTCTTTATCCATTACTTGCTTATCCTGGGCACTTCTTTACTTTTGCAAAGAGTATGGTTTTTAGATAAAGTTTGTTGCATAAGGTTCTTCTCTCAATATTTTTGTCTGTATGTAGGCATGAGGGTGTGTGTGCGTGTGCATGTTTGTGTAGGCCAGAGTACAACCTTGGATGTACTTCCTTAAAAGGCATGTATCTTCTTAATTGAAAGAGCTCTCTCATTGTTCTTCAGGTCATGAAATAAGGATAGTCTGTTTGGCTTGTGGGCCCTAGATATATGCTTATCTCTTCCTCCATAGCATCGGGATTACAAATGTGCACCACCATACACAAATTTATTTTAAACATGGATCCTTGGATGAAACTCACATCCAAGTTTGCAGAAAAGCACTTTCCTGTGTCCCCTTTGCTTTATTGTCTTCAGTTTTTTTCTGGCCTCATCTATAGTTTAGTTAATCAACATTTAAGGACTTTCCTTCAGATGGGTACAATTGCATGAACCTTCTATTATACAAGAATTAGACGCATCTTGTCTTTTCTGGGACCAAGACATCTAGAAATCTGCTGAGGATCCAATTGTACAGCTTATAAAGCACAAGATAATGGTTTTCCATGGATTGAACATGGGAGAAGAAGTCTTTCCTGGGTAAATCAGTACAGCACCCTCCCCCAGGAGGTTAGGGACCTGAAGCCCCTTAGCCAGGCATGTCTGTAGTTACACATGGGGCAGCCGAACACAGTGTTATCTTTCTGGCCTGGCTGTTTTGTCTCCTGTATCTGTGTTCTTTCCCCCTTCCGTACTCTCTATTCCCTTTCTGGGGTCCCAGGCTAATATTATTCCTCCAAAGATTATCTCTCCTTTCTTTTGGTTCCATCTCATAGTACGGTGAAAATTATGTTGCATGTATATTAAAATTCTTGGTTCTTTTAAAAGGTTTATTTTTATTTATTGTGTATGAGCCTTTGTCTGCATTCACATAAGTGCAACACATGGATGCCTGGTGCCTTCACAGCCTGGACAAGGATGTCAGAGACACAGGCTCTGCGAACTTCAAGAGCAACTCAAGTATTCTTCACTCCTGAGCCATACCTCTACCCTCATAAGCTATGACTTTTTGATGATTCATTAAGCATGAGAACTATTAATAATAGAATCCAATTATTATAGTAAAACATACATCAAACTAGACTACCTTCACCAGGGGAAACAGTTAATGACAGTAGATTATATGAACTCATCTCTCAAAGACTAAAACCCCTGCTTTGGTCTTTTACATAAGTGTGAGGGATGCAAATCCTTCTCACAAAAGAAATAGTTGGTGTAGTGGGGTCAGAAAACAATACATCATTAAGGGAGATATGAAATTTGTGTTCAATGAAATTCAGTTATTTTGAGAAGGTTGGACTCATTATGTAAAAGTCCTATCATGGAGATAAGATGTGTAAGAAAACTAACAGCAGCAGCACAAATACAGCAGCACAGAAGAACCCATGTGCACCAGTCAGTGTGCGAGTCAACTCTTTATGAGCATTCCCACTTGTATCCACTCCTACTTCTACTTTGCAGATGAGAAAACAAGAGACTCAGATATGTTGAGCTGGCTGGCAATAGCAAGGATGAGAACCTGGCTCAGTATAACTTCCAAGTCCTTGATCTTAGTCATTCTCCCTTTCTGGCACCACAGAGGCATCGATTTCAGCATGGTGCATTTAATCGCCAATGGTCTGGAACATGTCACTGGCTGAGCCACAGGCATGAATTTCCTCTATCTGGAAAAGTGACCTGACCACTGACCTGCTGGGTAATGTGTGACTGAGTCTCCTGAGAATTAACATGGACCCAATATAATGCCAACTGCTCAGTTACTTCCTCCATAGGCACATAGGTGGGTAGCAGGAGACAGTTATGGCATAATCCAGGGAAAACAAAGGACGAAAGTGCAGCCTTCAGAGGCTTTTCTATAGAGGAGTCAATGTGAGGCTGGAGAGTAGCCAGAAAGAGCAGGGCAACATCATCAGGTATGGCAAAACTAAACATTACATCTGGGAGAGCCACTACATTTTGTCGGTAAGAATCTGTCCACACTGCTTAATATTATTTCAAATTGAACTAACAGTAGGAGGTTTCCAGAATAGCCCTCATTGTTATTAAGGAAAGCACTATCTGAATTCAGGCTTTAATCAACAGTTGGTCAGTTTGACCTTCAAAACTCCTTCCTATGTAGAAAACACAACTAACTTACCTATGAGGCCTAGTAAGGGTGTTAACAACACATACCTGCTAATTACCAGTTCAGAAACTGTGACAGGTTTCATAATATATTTCTAGTGAGCTTTGGAAGGCAGAAAAAATGTTGGCTTCTGTTTGAGTCAAACATGGCTTTAAATGCCATTCAAATACTCTTAATGGATGCATTTAGGATAATCCCTTTAATTCTTCCCTCAGTACTTCTCCAACCATCAAACACATGGAATATCCATTAACCATCTAACATAGATACAAGAAAATAAGGCTGTCATAAGACAGTGGAACTCTCAGATAGCAGGCACATTGGGCGTGCACTGAATCACAATGTGTATTCCCACTGCCACTGAGAATTGCTTATCATTTCTTAAGGCAAGCTTCTCTGTTTTTTTTTTTTTTTCTCAACTATGCCTCATGTGCGCTTATCTCAAAACTTAATTAAATTGCTTGTTTCACAGATGTGCTTAAAGGATATTTCAGTTTCCAAGCACAGGAGACAGGAGAATGACTGCTATTGGGTTTCATATTAGAAGACATTAAAGAGGGTGAGGTTTTAAAGGGCGTGCTAGAGTTTAAACACTTAGAAGGGAAGGTGGTGTATTTTCTGAACATCCTTCAGGAGGATTTAGTTTTTGGTGAGAGGAGGAAAGAATATTAGTATCAGACTGTGGGTCAAGTTTGTCTTGGCTGAAGGATGGGCAAATGTTCTAGGGCAAATCTCTCCGGCTCAGCTACTGAAAGAAATGTGGGTGATGAGAAACAGGAGGGCTCTTGGGAAAAGAATAGGTGAGAGGATCCAGACAGAAAGTGGTGTTGAGCTCTTAATGCAAAATGCTTTGTATAGACTCATGGTGATAGGTCACTAGTTGGCAGCATTGTTTTTGGAATTTCTGGAAACTTTAGAAAGTGAAATCTAGCTGAAGAAAATAGCCTACAAGGGACACGCTATAATGATTTTTCTTTGATGGTCAACTTGATTGAGAATCACCATGTGCCTTAGGTTGTTTTCTATTGCTGTGACAAACACCATGACCAAGAAATAACTTACAGCGGGAAGGAGTGGGGTGGAAATGGTTGATTTGGCTTATTCATCCACATCACAACACGTCATAAAGGAAAGCCAGAGCAGAGACCTAAAGGCCAGAACTGAAGCAGAGGCAACGGAAGAGCACTGCTTACTGGCTTTCTCAGGCCTGTTGTCTTATACTACTCAGAAACACCAGCTCAGAAGTGACACCGTTCACAGTGGATTGGACCCTGCCACGTCAATCACTAATCAAGAAAATGGCCCAGAGTCATGTCTAGAGGTCAGTCTGGTTGAGGCATTTTTTTTTCTCTATTGAGGTTCCCACTTCCCTGATGACACTAGATTGTGTCGAGTTAACAAAAACTAAAAAGAACAACATAAGAGAAATCTCTAGTGGTGTCTGTGGGGATCATCTAGCTTAGGTTAACTGCAGGAGAAAGACACCTCCTAATGCATGGCTTGAGGCTGAGGAATGCATAAAATAAGCAAAGAGAGAAAGATGAGCCCAAGCATCTGCCACTTTGCTCCCTTTCTCTGAACAAAACATGATCAGGAGCCTCCTGTTTCTGCCTCTAAGCCTCCCTGCCAAGGTAGAATGTATCTTGTTGATCTGTGAACCAAAATAAGCTCTTTCATTCCTAAGGTTCTTTTGTCAAGGATTTTGATATAGTATCAAGACAAGTGACTAAAACACATGTCTTTGAGCCCTCTGCCCCCTCCTCATTCTCTGTTTCCTGTCCACCATACAATCAAAAGCTTTTGTCCCATGCTTCAGATGTCATGTTCAGGAACATGGACACAGAAAGTTCCATGATGGCTGTTCTTGGTGGTCAACTTGACTAACATCTGGAATGAACAGCAATCCAGAAATGGAGGGCACATCTGTGATCAGATCCTGAGGCAGGAAGACAACATGCCTTTGATCTGAATCTTGAGGCTAAAAGACAGAAGCTGTTGATCTGGATCTTGAGGTGGGACGACACACACCTTGAACTTGAGGTACGTCTTTAATCTGGGCGGTACCTTCTTTTGGAAGCCTACATAAGAACAATGAATGGATGAAGAATCATTCACTAGTTCTTTGCCTGCTTGCCCTCACTTGGACAGCATACCATTCCTTCACTGGCATTAGAGTCTACTTTTTCAGGATTTCAGTTTATTCAGAAGATTAGTGATGACACCCAGCCTCATGGGACTGAGCAACCACCAGATTCTTAGACTTTTAATCTACTGATAGCCATTGTTGGACTAGTTGGACTGCAACCTGTAAATCATTCCAATAAATTACACACACACACACACACACACACACACACACACACACACACACACACACACACACACATTTCAGAAGTTCTGTGACTCTAGAGAACCCTGATTGATACACTCTGAAACCATGAGATAAAATAAATTTTTCTTCCTTTAAAGTTGCTTTTCTTTAATATTGGGTCACAATGACATAAAGCTGAGTGATATGTTCAGAGTCTTTCGAGACAGCTGGAAAATGGGCAAGAGGATTGTTTCCTTTGCTATTATTGTCCTCTGGACACACAATTATTTCCAAATTAATACTTTATTAACCCAATTCTTATCTAAACCCAAATGAAACATCAATTATTAACTTAATGTAAGGGCAGATGTATGGGGGTTAAACCTCAGGAAACTAATATTGATATCTAAGGCTTATGTCATTGAATCCTTGTATCAAGTGAGAATCTTACAATAAAGGCTCACTTTAGAGAGTCTTCTCACCGTGCCTACAGTCATACAATAAGAGTGCAGCTGAGGGTTGAATTAGCTGATAATGAGTCAGAAGTCAATGGTAGACCTGTTCAGATCATGGCAAAGGCATCAGTACTTATTTTGCTTTGAGAGTGAAATATCTCTCATAAGCTCATGTGTTTGAAGACTTAATTCCTACCTGGCTGGTGATACTGTTTTCTTCTTTCCTTCTCTCTCTCTCTCTCTCTCTCTCTCTCTCTCTCTCTCTCTCTCTCTCTCTCTCTCCTCTCTCTCTCTCTCTCTCTCTCTCTCTCTCTCTCTCTGTCCTCTGTCCTGTCTCTGTCTCTCTGTCCTCTTCTGTCTCTTCTCTGTCTCTCCTTCTCTGTCTCTCTCTCTCTCTTCTCTCTCTCTCTCTCTCTCTCTCTCTTTCTCCTCTCTCTCTCCTCCTCTCTCTCTCTCTCTCCTCTCTCTCTCTCTCTCTCTCTCTCTCTTTTCCCCGACTGTGGAAACTTTAAGGGGTGGAGTCTCACTGGAAGAAATGGAAGAATATGGATAAGCCTTAATGTTTTATGACTCAGATCCACTTCCCTTTGGTTCCTGCTTGGTCAAGATGGGAGGAAGTGAGGAATCTCAGCTGTATATTCCTACCACTATGAAGAGGCCTGCTGCTATGCTTTCCACTCTATGACAGGACTGTGTCCTCTCACAGTGTAAGAAAAAAATGATCCCTTCTTTAAATAGGTTGCTCCTTGTCTGGTATTTAGTCATAGCAACAACAACAACAAAAAAATAATCAATAAAGAGCTATATCTAGAGGTCCCACCATGATTTGGGCACTGTTTGGCACTTCCTCTGCATCCTTACCTAAACCCCAGTACCAGCTGGCAGTAGAGTCTTCTTTTATGCTTGAGGGAATCAAAAGGTACCAGCAGTTGAATTGCTTAGCCAATATCACCTCATTCATGAACTATGTGACTGTCATTCAAGATCATAATGTTTTGGCCTCAGAGTCTTAATTATTCATCTACCCACAGAGAAAGCTAATAGATGTTTTAAGAACCAGAGTACTACAGGAGTCTTATAGGAGGCAATTGCTATGTTTTATTTTTATTATCTCACACTGCTAACAATGATGGTAATCAACAATTATTTAAAAAGAAGTTGATTCACAAGGGTCAAATCACACACTTAAAGACTATGATTAGATAGAAAACGGAAAAGGAGGCTGAACACATGTAGACTTGGGGAACAATTCCATATAGAAATAACTACATCAGCAGATACAAAGGGTTCTGTGGTCTGAACTGTAATGTCATGCTGGTTGTGTATTGTTAATATTAAGAGCAGAGTATGGATCCTCTTACAGATGGAAATTTAAGTCCAAATGTGATTCTATTAAGAGGTAGGACCTAGAAGATGTGGACAAATAATAAGAGCAGAGCCCTTGTGAATGGTTTTACTGCCTTTGTAAAAGAGGTCCCAGAGATGCCCATCCATTCTGCTCCAAGTAAACACAATAAGAAATGCTGTCTGTGAACCACAAAGCTAGAGTTCAACCATACTGACCCCCAGTCTCGGTTATTCAGACTTTTGAACTATGAGGAATGCATAGCCATCATTTATTAAAATCCCTATCCATGGCATTCTAGAACAAGATGTATGGAGCTTCAGGGCCAGAGACCTCCCTTGAGAATCACTTTCTTAGAAGACCTGAAGGAACAGTGTCTAAAATGTTAAAGGTATTTTTCTGTCGGTTTCACTGAGGAGAGTTTACTTAGTGGTGGAATTTCTCAATGTCAGGACATCTCCTTCTGCCATCCTCTCATTTGATCTCCTAGTTAGTGCCACTTTGGTCTCCGGCTTTTAATGGACTCAGCCAGTCTGTTTCCAAACTGATAGACCCTGTTTTATCACTGAGGCAAATCTACTTTGGCATCCTAGACAAGTTGAAAAGTAGACCTCACATCAATCAGATTATTTTTATTTCCAAATTCACTTAGCAATGTCATTACTCCCAGGACCGACAAGTTGGCAACGGTAACTGAGAACTGTTGAATTTCAATTCTGCTGTACTGTAGGAGAATGGAGTTGTCTCTGACAGGGACCTTGTAGCAAGGTGAGGAGAGAGAGAAGTCAGCTCCTATCTGAGGAACCATCAGGAAATCCTCAGACAAGTCTTGAGGTGGGATTTAAGGACTGAACAGCAACAGCAGGGTATTCTGAAATACATGCACTCAAAGCCAAGAGACTGGGGCAATGAGAAAAGCCTTTGTTCTGTCAAGTGCCTCTGGTTGCCCTAGGCATCTTTTTTATGTCAAACACTTGGCCAGGTTTTTTAATTTGCAGGGTCCATTGTGGTCTCTGATCAGCTTTTCTGATGTATTCTTCCAGGAAGACTGGAAGGTGATATGTCTTTTGCTGGGCTCTTTCTTTAGTGCACCGATAGTGTGAATATGCAAAGGGAAGTATTTAAATAACCAACTCACCAGTACTTAGAAGAAGCACTAGAACTCACAGACAATTTAAGCTCTTTTCTCTGGAGTGGTGGTTGAATATAAATGACATTTTTCATAATTACAAATATATTAGAATTGAACATGTGTATAAGCTAAACCAGGCTCCACAATTTTTAGTAATAATGTAAGATTATAGATAAACATAATTATTTCTGATTTTTTAAATGGAGAGAAACTCCCTTGTGCTTCTATTCAGGGGTTATTAATATATGTAGTGTATGTCTGTCCTGACTTCTAATGGTAGAGATGCATTTTATTTATGCTCAAGTTTCTACAAATTATAATCTTCAGTTGCAGTTGTGCATGGTGGTTTTCACAAAGTATTATATAGATGAGAACTGTTTATAAAAGTATTACCAGTGGGATGACAAGATTGTTCACTGGATAACATTTGCTGCCAAGCTTGATGACCCGAGTTTGATCCTCAAGACCCACATGGTAGGAAAGAACTGACTTCATAAAATTGTCTTCTGGTTCACACACGCGCGCGCGCACACACACACACACACACACACACACACTGAACATCTTTGAAGTATCAATAATGTATTTATTTTTATTTCTCTATAGTACAGCATTGTATGGATATATCTTCATTTATTTTTCCATTCAATATTTGATGAACTATTGAGAAAGTCCTAGTTTGGGACTGTAAATAATAAGACAGTTCTGATAATTCTTGTGAACGTGCATTGGTGGTCATTGCAAGCCAGTATGTAGGGTATATGCCGAGGTGCAGGTTTGCTGGGTCACAGAACATGCTAGGCCCAGCTCTTGACCATCAAATTTCCAACAATGGCAATGTGTAGCTCCTAGTACATGAGAGCTTTTGCCTGCTGTTCCACAGTCATGCAAACATTTGCTATTGTTTCTTTCTTTAAAGCATACCTGTATATACACAGCAGTATTTCATTATGATTTTACTTTTTATTTCCCTGATGACTAATGAGATTGATACATCCCATATATGCTTTACATTTACCACCTCTCTTTAATGTGCTTGGTTTAAAATCTACTTATCTTACTTTTGTACTGAGTTGTAGAAATCTCTTTTTTATTCTGGGCTCACTGTCAGTTGTCAGCTTATGTGCTTATTACCTAGCTATCTCCATGCCCTGGCTTGCCCTCCTTTCTCTCTTCTTGATGTCTTCTTACAAATTGTTCATGTATTTTTAGAGAGTTTTTCCCACTAACCCCAGAGTAACCTCTCTTCTACAATTATCGAAAACATATAAAAACATCCTTTCAATAAGAATGAACAAATTGGAGGGTAGGACATTCACACCTGAGTGATGAAATTAATATTTTTAAATTCACCTATTGGATGACCATATTATTCTTCATTAATTTATACTCTTCCCCCCCCCCCCATGTCCCCCCACCCACCCACCCCCCGCATCCCAGTGCTGATTCTACACATAGCACCTGCCTATTGAAACTTCTCAGCAATGATTAAGTGTCAGTGAACTCTAGCAACAATCTATCAGATACAAACAGACTTCCAGTTGTTATTCAGTTGCACCCTTCCTGCCAGTTCACAAGGGAGACTAAGGAACGATGAAGAGAATGTTCAAATACAAACAAAGTGGCTTAGAGATAACTGGAGAAGAAGAGAAAGGAGGCAAGCTTTTATTGAGCTGCAGATTTGGCTCTGAATGAAGTCTTTGGAGGATGCTGGTCTTTAGAGCCAGTTTATTTTGCACATTTGCAAAGAAGACAATTTACATAAGCAGAAGACTGTTACTGGAAGTAACCATAGAAACTCCGCTCTTCCATTGTATACAGGGTGGGCATTTGTTGCCCCATTTAGTGAAATCTCCTTAAGCTCTAGATATGTAAAGCTTTGCATGTTGATGGAAGATTTAATAAAAGGATCAGAGACAGAGAAAACACTGGAGGAATTGTTGAGTGCATTGGGAAAAGGCAGTGGAAGGCAGTTGCCAAGGTGAAGAAAATATATCCTCAGGGCTTCAGTGGAAATTGCACCTGCCCAGGAAGCTACAGCCCTAATTTATGACTCCCAATAGTTGTTATTTTTATTCTCTAACATTAAGTAAACATAGGAAGAATTAAAGCTAGAAATTAAAAGCATTACATTAGAATGTAATACTTAGCCTTTTATGTACTGTGTGTATGTACAGTGACGTTACACTATACTCATAAAATCATGTTACTTGTCATTTTTTAAATTCCAATATATTGTTTCTCATTACCAATCCTTAGAGACCATCCTTCTGAGCAATGAGGTGGCTGACTAACACTTCCAAGAGTCTGCAGGGGCGAGATGACCACAGCCTGTCACCAAGACCAAAGCTCACCCATGTGGGTAACTGTAGCATATTCCTTCTTGCCTGGGACTCTACCTTGGGGGAATCTTTCAAGATTCTTCTGATTACCATTAACTAAACCAAAAGTATATAATGGTTACCCCCTCAGCAATCAAAATAATAATAATTTTCTCATTTGAATGCTTGCTAGCACCAACAATGTGACTCATTATATAAGGACTGCTTTTTTCCCTGGGTACTGTATCAGGACCGGTTTTTACTGTGAGTGCTGGCCAAGTAGATTCTATTCCATTGACTCTATGAAGAGAAGAAAAACCAAAGACCAATATGGTATGACTTGCCAGGGTCTTGAGTTGAAAATATGGTAAAAATCCAAAAGGAGAGGAACCAAATATTATCGTATTTTCATCAGAGGATTCTAAATACGTTCTAGGGCCAAGAGAATGGATAAACCACCTAAGTGATATCACCCAGAAATGAAGCCATAGTTCATTTCCATAACTTAGATTCTGTGTTGGGGATTATCTAGCCCAGGACTTGTGTAGAATGCAATGAGTAACATCCTTCTGACTCAAAGTCATTTTTAAAGAAATATCATCAGAAAATGCACACTCACTGCAGAAAGGAATTAGTATGGATTTTCTAGTATAAAATAGTGTCTCAGCAAAAGATATCTTGCATATGAATTTTCAAGAAAGAAGAAAAATTGCATAGTAAATAAAATTCTCTGGAGTCACCACCATGATTTAGTATCTTTTTATGGCTGCTTATTCTAAGACTTACATTCTTCTCTCACAAATAAAATCTCTCCTCCTAAACTAAATTGTTTAAAACAGTGCTTTTTCTGTTTTGGAGTAGTTGCTGTATTTGAAAACATAGGCTGCATTTGAATTCATGAACCAAAATATGGTTTGTGGCAGCCCTATGACACTACTTATTAGAAATGCATGCTGCTTTTGTGGTTATTGTATAAACAAATTGGGCTTCCAGCTAATGTTTCTTCCTGATAGATGCCCACAGTGAACCTTTCATTGTGAACCCTTCCCTGACAATTTCTCATGTATAATTTTGCAGTAAATTTTATTTGTTGGGTAATGGAATTATTTCACTCAGAGAAAATTTGCTTATTAAACACATTCTTTCCACCTCCTCTTGCCATAAAAAGGAAGGAGAAATGTAAGTGATTCACCTCAAACGTGATATGCACTACACATGTGTATGTTAAGAAAATTATATTTGCATTGCCTCAGCCATTTCATAAAAGCATACCAAGGGGACCAGAATTTGACTTTCATGCTGAGAAATTGCTTGATAAGTAGTGTTATCTAATTCAATTCCATAAACATTGTAGTGTTTCAGAACGACTCAAATAAAATGCAAAATAAAACTAGCTCAGACAATGTCCAACTTGGGAATTGTGACTTGATATTGAATAGTGTAATGCAATATTAAAAGTCACTAATTTTAAGAGCGGTTGATAGTTTATTCATATCACATAATTTCACATCATGTCTGTTTAGCAAATATATATTGGCAGATGGATGGGAGAATATAGGTAGGTCATTTAAAAATGAGATGACAGGGCTTATGGAAATAACTTTGGCTTCAAACCAAATGAATGGATGAGCAAAGTGTAGTACCAAACTATATGGAGTATTCCTCAGCCTTATAGAGGAAGGAAATTCTGACACATTCTAAACATGGATGAAATTTGAGCCCAAGGCAGTCATGAAAATTCACCCCCATGGCTATGAGGCAGACAGTAGAATAGTGGTTTCCATGTGCTAGGTTAGGGGAAATGGGGAGTTAGCTTCAGTTTTACAAGGTGTAGATTTCTGGGGATGGATGGTGGTAATGGTTACAGAACAGCAGGAATGTATTTAATGTCACCAGATCATGCATTTAAAAATGACTAAGACAGTCTAATTTACATGAATTTTACCTGAATACTAAAGGAGAAACAAAATGTCCATGCCCATAACATGAAGTGATAGGAGTCTATGAGAGGACATTCTCTGCAGATTCCATACAAAGAATGACCATATGACCATTTGTATGCCACATCTACTTTAAGACAATACAGTATTTACAGGGGCTCCATTAGAAATGTAAGTGCTAAGCGTACAAAATCATGAAATAATGGAAGAAGAAGAAGAAAAAGAAGGAGGAGGAGGAGGAGGAAGAAGAAGAATAAGAAGAGAGGGGTTGAGAGAGTAAGTTTATTGTGACTAACACAAATATGTTTGAAAGCTGAGTATCAGAAATATGGATCTTCATATATATATATATATGTATACAACAACAATCCAAGTAAATAAAAAGAAAATAACAAAAGCCAAACAAATAAAAAACAAAACAAAACAACAACAACCCAAACAAATAAAAAAGAAAACAACAACAAAACCCAAAGAAACAAAACAACAACAACATCAGAATCCCAAAAACAAAAACCAAAAAACCCATGATTACTGTCATTTCCTACTGAGCAGAATGGATAGTTTGGAACCACAACATTATAAAATAAAACTCACCATAGACATTCTGACTTCATTTTAGAGCTGAGAAAGCTGCCCCAGGCATTAATTCGGGCCCCTCATCTCTCATCATTCAGATGCCTGACACCACCACTATATGGGATCCTGACTACCAATCGCTCATTATTGGTCACTTGACTGTTGGTGGAACAACAACTTGTTACTTGTACACAACTCATTGAAGAGCACACTATTTTATGACCATGCTTAAATTTTTAACAATGTTCAGGCCATTGTGCATGGCTCTTTCATCTTCGGAGCGGCTAAGAACAAGGCTATCAGGAGACCCTTTCCTCCCCATGCATTCTCTTCAATAATTGGGCAGCAGTAAGCTTAAAGGGATCCAGAGTTCTTTCCTCTCTCTCTCTTTCTCTGTCTTAGTAGTACTTGGGCTTGTTAGAATGGATGCCGACAGCATAAAGGCAGAAAAACAGTTTCATCTTTGCTTTTATCCCAGCACTATTGATCTGCTATTCGGGAATATAATTATGTTTCCAGCTTAGTGGGAAAAGACAGTTTCAGAGCAGTTACACACCATGTTTTTCAAACATCAAAACATACAGTCTTCAGCTACCTAGCTCCTGTGAGATGTTTCCAATTGTATTTTAATTTAAAATTTGCCAATGGGAACATGAAGGTAGGTAAACTGTTCTAATATCAATGTAACATGAAGTTCTCAATGTGGATGTGGCTGAGGCATAATGACATGGCTAAAAGAAAAAAAAAAGGCATATTCTTTAGCAATTCTTTCTGTCTAGGATTGAAACAGCAATCCTGCAGCCTGTGTTCTGTAGTCTGTGCTTTGTTCTTCCATTCTCCAGACCATCTGTTCTGTGTATTGTACCAGGGTCTACCTTCAAAGTCAAATATCTTGTGTCATAATTAGGGTTTTTATTGCTGTGATTAAACACCATGAACAAATCAAGCTGGAGAAGAAAGGGTTTATTTGGGTTACACTTCCATATTGCTGTTCATCACTGAAGGAAGTCATGACAGGAACCCAAACAGGGAAGGAACCTGGAGGCAGGAACTGCTGCAGAGGCCATGGAGGAGTGATGCTTACTAGCTTGCTCCTCATGGCTTCTCATGCTGCTTTCTTGTAGAACTCAGGACCACCATCCCAGGGATGACAACATCCACAATGGGCTGTTGCACACCATCAGTCAGTAATTAAGAAAACGTCCAACAGGCTTGTCTACAGCCCAATCTTATGAACGCATTTTCTCGGTTGAGGTTCCTTCCTCCCAGGTGAGTTCAGCTTACTTGTCAAGTTGACATAAATTATCCAGCACAGCCCCTGTTCCCTATCTTAGAGGAGGCTATAGTATTGTGGTGGAGGCAGCTAACTAAATTAAACAGTGGTTGTGATATAGCTTAATGAAAATAAGGGGACAAGGTGCCTCTGGAGTCCATAACAGAAGCTGCCATGAAGACTCAAGGAACTAAGAAAGTTTATGGGTTACTTCCTTTACCATCTGCTGTGACCAAATACTGAGCAAAAACAATCCACAGAGTACCTATGTTGTCTCACAGTTCAGGAGAAGACAGCACATCAAAGAAGAGAAGACTTGATATGAACACAAGGCAGTGGGAGGACTTACTTTTACTTGCTGGCTTGATCCCCATATCTTGCTCATCCTGCTTTCTTATAGCTCCTGGTGGTCCTTGGCTACCAAAAGGAAGCAGAGAAAGAGGAATATCAATGATCAGTGAGTGTCTTGTTTTGTTTTAGTTTTTCTTTAAATTGTGTTTCTGTTTGTTTTGTAACATAACACAAGTTGGAGTCATCTGGCAAAGGATGCCTTAGATAGGAAATCATTTGCATCATATTCGGGCTATGGACATAACTATGGCGCATTTTCTTGGCTGAAGATTGAAGGGGGTTGTGACACTTTGGGGCAGGTAGTCCTAGGAGCTATCAGAAAGCAGGATGATCAAGCCATGGGGATTAATCCAGTAAGTAAAAGTGAGCATTGTTTCTCCATGGCCCCAGTATCAGTTTCTGCCTCCAGGTTCTTGCACTGGATTCCCTGTGTGATGGACTGTGATCTGGGAGCTAAAAGCTGAAATAAACCCTTTCCTCCCCCCAAATTGTATTTGGCCAGTGTTTTAGCACAACAGAAAACCCTAACTTAGACATCTACATTTTTTCTTTATCCTTTTCTATTTTGAATGTGACCCCAGCCCACAGGATGACATGAACCACATTCAGGAGAGCTCTTCCCTCCCTAGTAAAACCTCTACAGAAACAACAGAAACACCCTCAACCACCCCTGAGAGTCTACCTAATTAATACCATCAAAATAAGTTAATAGCTCTGTAGAAGGTGCTGCTGAGTGAGTTATTTGAAAGGACTGAGTGAGGCATTTCAAATGAATCAAAGTCCTCTGTCAAAGCATAGAGGCCAAACACAGTGACAGGAAGAGAGAAGAGGAAAATTAGCTGATGTGGAGTTTGTAGGAGACATGCAGACTCTGACCATTAAGTTCATCCACTCTGGCTCTTGAGAGGCATTACTAAAACCTGTGTCTTATTGCTGGTCGTAAGGAATGGCCATCGTGGTCTGAATTCTTTACCTGGGGAACACTAGGTGTGTTTGTGACTGAAGCAAAAGCAGACTCTCACAAAACACATGCTTTATGGGGACATGGTACTAATTTGCTGCGATTTTCTGTCTTTTAAATGACATTTCATTCCCTAAGCCTTTCTGACTCTGGAAGGAAGTCCCTTGAACTCTCTCATTTTGAGTCATTTATTAAACTGCTCAAACAGATTCCACGAGGAACAGCTTTGTCATTTGACCTTTAAAAATGAGTCATCATTCTCTGCGTTGGTGGCTCTCCATCCACTCAGAGGCCAGTGACTTCTGTGAACCAGACGGTGGCTCAGCAACAAATCTCTGAATCCTCCCATTCTCATCTGCCTCATGGGTTTACAATGACTCTTGGCAACATATGACAGATTTGAATTATATTGCACTCTGTATACAAGCATAAATAAAAGGCTGGTAGATGGAGGAATAATTGCAAGGCTCATATAAGCATTTATCTTTGTGTGAAGCCTGGAGACTCAGTGCTGTGTCTGAGAGATAATAAAAAACAGGTTGTCTGAATTATGAGCATCTGAGTCTGCCTATTGGAAATAACTCAGTTACTGAAAATAGCACTACTTTGTGGTACTCACAGGGAATGTAGGCTTTGTGGGACAAGTTGGGGGTTTAAGGAGAGAGCACAATTTGCATTGTTGGTTGGCATTTCCTGATATAAAACTGTGTTTATCTGATGATTCAGCCCAAGCTAGGAGACATGAGGTTGAGTTTACAAACTGTAAGCATCTCCTGCAGCCCATAAACATAGTCTTCACTTTAAACTCTGGACTCAGAATCAGGTACAAAAAGTGCTAAGGATATATCTTACCCAAAACATTTATCTGTTATATGTATGGACACTTACAGAGCTATGGGCTACAATGGTCACAACATCAAGCTTAGACAGAAAGGAAAGTACAAGTGCCTAACTGTCATTTTAACCCTGCAGTGAGGGAGGCACGATATCAGGGAAAGGAGTGTCTGTTCCTTTCTTCTCTTCAGGTGAAACTACTCCAGTGACTGGCAATTTCTATAGGCAACTCCGATTCACTGGTCTGGGCTAGGTGTCACTACAGCCATCTGCATCAATCCTTAAGCAAACACCAAAGCTATAAGGTGATGTTTCAGCCATGAAGGAGATTGTTTCTACTATAGAAGATAAGGGCTGCATGCAAGAAGCACAGGCACACACTGCTGTTGAATTAAATCACAAGTCTTCCAGCTATTTCTATGGTTATTATCTGTGGTGATGAGGGCCTCCTTACTCGGCTAGGCATTGCCGCTGATCTGCAGCCATGTTGCATTTGCAGTTAAAGTGTTTCATTAAATATTGTGCCCAAAACTGTGTGCATCTTTAACTGCTGGGCCTCGAATACCTGCAGTAAGTGTGTTTATAGATGAGTACTCACCTTCTATGAGAATAAGAATTACTTTTGGCAGTAATAAGTGACACCTGCAAATGTAATTCTTAAAACACCAGCATTGACATTTAATGGTTTAGTTTTTGTTGTTGTTGTTTGTTTTGTTTTGTTTTGTTTTTGGTCCAAAACCATCATTGAAAATACCTTTCAAAAAAAAAAAAAAAAAAAGAAAAGAAAAGAAAAGAAAATACCTTTTCAACAAAGACTATCTAAGCACACCTGAGAAGTGTCTAAACAAAATAAAATTGAGAAAGTTGAAAGAAGAGCTCAGGAAGTAAACAGCTCAGTAAGTAAAGTGGCTGCTGTGCAGGCATGAGAACCCAGTGTTGCATGAGCTGTAACCATAGTGCTAGAGGGACAGAGATCGGAGGGTCCCTGGATGTTATTGGCTAACCAGTCTAGCAGTCACAGTGAACCCCAAGTTTACTAAGAGACCTTGTCTCAAAAATAAGGTGGGAACAACAGAGGATGAACTGATGTAAACCTCCAGCTTTAAAGTGGACATGCTTACCACCGCCCCCAAAAGAACATATACCATACCACACACAGACACACATGTCAGACACACACACACACACACACACACACACACACACACACACACACACACATACACGAACAAATAAATAAATTAAAATTCACACTTAAGGTTCCTGGAGCTGAGAAGGTCAGTACTTTGGGCTAAGGGCTGAAGCTATTATCTCTAGTTAGTCAATATCATATTTTTGGTAGGGTCACAATCTACAGAGAAAATCAGAGAGGCCTTTGAGAAAAAGGGCAGAAAAAATGTCAAGCCTAGGAATGTCCATGTCATCCACGCTGTTCTGTCCTGGTGACAAGATTCCTATTCCAGGTGACAAGATCCTCCCAACACTGTTATACAAAGCAAATTCTGGCATATGTGAAAGGGCTCCTATTTTCGGGATGTTTTAAAATAATTAAAAGACATCCACACATATATTATCTGGTACAATATTGTTCTGAGCTTAAAATAAAACACAAACTTCTATGATGAATAAAAAGACTTTTGGGAATTGCCTTAATAAATGACTTGCTCCTTTTAATTTGTCTTAATTAGAACTCTATTTTTGTCTACTAGGCCTAATCTCTCTCTACTGTAAATTAGTCTTCCTTCTGATGCAAGTCAAGTGTATTGAAATATAATTTGTGTGGAACAAAATTCAGTAAAACGTAATGTACATAGCCTCATGAAATTTAGCACATCATCACATAAGTAACACTAGGATTAAGGTATAGAGAATATCTTTCACCCCCATATATGCCCTGGTTCCCTTGGTCGTTATTTACCTCCACCCTTATAGTGACCTCAGTGTTTGGCTATGCTAATTATTTTTCTTGGGTTGCTAAAATTTTTACTGTTCCACAATATTGTTGTACCTATTAGCAGCTTCCCCTTTTCTTTGTTGGGTTATATTCTCCTTTTGTTGGTATACAACAATATTAAGCTATTTACCACTAAAGTACATTTTTCACAAATGTTGGGTATCTTGAGTAATTATGGCTTCTACATGCATTTATATAGGCCATATCCTCAACATATATTTTCATTTCAAATGTGTAAAAAGGAGCATTTCCTAGGTATGGAAATACTCTTCACATGTGAAATATATGTTGTACTTTGTCAGAATGGCCAAACTGGTTTTCTGATGCTTTATGTTTATTTTTCACCCCATCTGTCACTCATGTTACACCTCACATGGTGTCTCTTCAGTTTGGCTCTGACTGAGGGGGCATGTGCTGAGTCCTTTTCATTGTTTCATCTACAATCCCTACATCTACTTTGAACAACATTGATTCAAATATTTTGCATATTTTTTGGTTTTCAGTTTTCTTTCTTCTTATTTAGCTAACTAGTCCATCAGCCTAGATTCAAGTGCTTCACTGTGTGTGTGTGTGTGTGTGTGTGTGTGTGTGTGTGTGTGTGTGACAAATATTTTTACCAGCATGTCTTATAATATTTACAATGTTACATATTTTATTTAGGTTTTACACTTTTTAGTATTGTCTTAACAGATTAAAAAACCAAAAATCTACATCTCCTTCCAATGAAACGTTAAAAAGGCCTTTCTTCTATTTTGTTCTACAAACTACAACTTCATAGTTTGCATTGAGGTCAGCAATCCAAACTGACTCACTTTAAAAATTATAGTTGAGATCAAGGCCAAGGTCTTCCAAGTTCAGAATCATTCAGATGCTGGGAGTATAAGAACAGGGTTGGGCAGCCTGTTTCCTGACATAAAGGATTTTCTAGTTACAAAACACTCCCTGCAGCTTGGCCCTGCAGAACTGGGTGGCTGCCTTCTTCCTCTAGTCAGATGACTTTTTATAGAAAGTTAAAGTTATTCTTTACCAACTACATACCTGTATATAATACATGCTGACTTCAACTACCCACCCCAACCCCCTCTTCTCTACCTCTCACCCATGTCAGATCATCCTCATCTCTACAAGTCCTTTTCCCACCTTCTTTTCTTTTCACTTTGTGTGTGATCCACAGAGCATAACCAGGGCTATCTGCATGGCCATGGATGTTCAGCTAAGTCCTGGAGCCTGTTGGCCTCACCATCTTTGCTTTCAAACTGAAGACAATGTCTCTCCTTCCTGAAACATGCATCAATAGCCAACAGTATCTTAAGGAAGGGTAGTGTGTGATGAGCTGCTCATGTCCATATATCCATGATTGAGCGTTGACAGGTCTAATCTTATGCAGGTCAGTGCACACATCTTCAGCTGCTCAGGTTCATGGTTGCATTGGCTAGTTCAGGCCCAGAAGATATTGTGTAATGGAAATTCTCCCTTTCTTCCAGCTCTTATGTTCTTTCTGTCCCACCATCTTAATCCCTCATGAGCCTTAGGTGGAGTGGTATTAATGAGTGAAATTTTTATCATTTTATACTCCTCTTCCTGTTCTCTCTCTTTCCCTCTCTCCAGTGTCTTTCGATGTAGCCCAGGCTAGCCTAAGACCCCTGATCCTCCTCTGGCTTCAGCCTCATGAGTCAAGTGCTGGGATTCCAGGCATGTACCACCATGCTGGCCTCCATCTCTTTTTGGTTATCTTTCAAAAATTTACAGAGAAATTGGAACTATCATTCTTTTTTTTCTCAATTTTAGTTTCACATTGCAATGCAGCACTGTGAACCTCTTCAGGATAGTCACCGAGCAGTGACAGTATCTTAGGCCATTTCCTCCTTCTGCCTAAATAGAGGTTGCTATGGTTTAAAACATAAATTTCCCCAAAGGCCCACATGCTGGTGTCATTCTTTGTGGTAGCACTAATGGGAAGTGTTGGAAGCTTGGGCATATATGACATTCTTATGTCATTGGGGATTGTATACAATAGTAACCAAAAGCTGAGAAACACAGGGGTTAAAAGTTAAGTGGCTAATAATTTTCCATGGAAAATTTCTTGGTATACTCTTAAACATCTAATTTAAATAGTATTGTTAGGAAGCAATGCCACTGAAGAGCTTTGCCATGTAGTTTCCCTCTGAGCATTTCAAATCTATTTTGAATATCAGGAAACTCAGGCAAGCAAACCAGGAGGCACACCACAGAGCGGATTCTCTGGAGTTTATCACGGTTCAGGACTTCTGCCCTCATTCTCCCTTCCCCCTTGCTACTGTCTTAGCAGTCCATCACTTAAGTCACTCCAGCAAGGAAATTCTGAGTCACACAGCAGCTCTACCATCTCTGTCCTCAGAATATATCTCCTTCCTTTCCTCTGCTCAGCTTTAACAAGACAGAAGATGCACTGGCTACACTGCAAGGAAACTGTTAGGAAATCCCAGCACCTCCTGACTCATTTTTATTGTTTTCTCAGTCTTTAGTAGGATAAAATTGGCACTCTGACAAATACAAGAGACAGCACTTTCTTTGCTTTCCAGCTCAGCTTTCCCACTTTGCACACAGCTACCCTCTTCATTTGCAGTAGAGTGTTTTAACACACCCAGCAATGCTTTACAATCCCTGGCTTTTCTACATTGGTTTTGGTGTAGAAATACAGACAAGGGTTTGATGGAGGGGCTGGACAGATGGTGTGGCAGTTGTGGGCACTTGCTGTCCTTTTACAGGGATCTCAGTTCAGTTCCCAGCACCCATATTTGACAGCTCACAACTACCAGTAACCCCAGCTTCAGAGGATGGTATACCTTTTTCTGGGGGGTGCACACACATGCAGAAAATCTTATGCATGCATGTGCGTGTGTGTGCTCACACACACACACACACACACATACACACACACACACACAAATAAAATTAAAATCTACATGAAAAAGCTTGATGAAAAAAGCTATAAAAGAAATAGAAAACTAAGACAGTTATGAATCTCGGAAGGTCTCATGGGATAATGAACAACAACAAAAATAGAATGAAAAAGAGAGAGGTTTTCAAGGCACAAAGGTGTCGTCATAAGGAAGAGACAATTTTACTGCATGTGAGTGCTTGAGGAGCTTAACAAGTGAGAATAGCAGGGGAAACAGACTGGTGTGTACAAAATTCTGCACCAAGTGGCCATGGGCACGGTTACCTATTATGAACATGCTGCTAAATCTACTTTCTCTTGTGTTCTCAGATTTCCCCCCATCTGCTCTTCCCCAGTCGGCTTTGGTCTCTGTCTCTGTCTTTGTCTCTCTCTGTCTCTTCTCCCCCCCCTCCCTCTCCCCCCCCATCCTCTCCTTAGGCTTTTCTTCCATCTCCACAGTCATAGAGAACTTCATTTCACCTCATAGTCTGCTGATGTAGGAGTGAGAATATACTTCTCCAGAAAAATCTCTATCCCAATCCTTGAAAGCTACATAGGTCTGACTTTCTAAGACAAAAAGAAATTATAGTTTCTGGAAGGATTAAGTCTATAAGCAGCTAAACAGAAATCTATAGCTGATTTTGATTACTGGGTGGGGGATGGGGTCTGTATCAGCATCCTTACTAACAGTGTGATCTGGGTGCTTTATACTCTTTCCTAAGGGCCGGGTGCAGCTCAGTGACAGAGTTCTTGCCTAATATGTGCTAGGGCCTGGTTTCACTCCCATCTCTGTAAACAAACAAAACCATGTTCTTCTTGACAATTCATGTTCTCAATATACTTAGATAATTTCCCTTTTTCTTTTTTTAGATATATTTTATTAATTTATTCATATTACATCTCAATTGTTATGCCATACCTTGTATCCTCCCATTCCTCCCTCCCTCCCATTTTCCTCTTACTCCCCTCCCCTATGACTGTGACTGAGGGGGACCTCCTCCCCCTATGTATGCTCATAGGGTATCAAGTCTCTTCTTGCTAGCTTGCTATCCTTCCTCTGAGTGCCACCAGGTCTCTCCATCCAGGAGACGTGGTCAAATATGGGGCACCAGAGTTCCTGTGAAAGTCAGTCCTCACTCTCCACTCAACTGTGGAGAATGTCCTGTTCATTGGCTAGGTCTGGGTAGGGGTTTGAAGTTTACTGCCTATATTGTCCTTGGCTGGTGCCATAGTTTGAGCAGGACCCATGGGCCCAGATCTGCCCATCATAATGTTCTTCTTATAGGTTTCTAGGACCCTCTGGATCCTTCTATTTCCCCATACTGCACGCTGAGCTCAGCTAGGTTCTGTGGGCTCAAACCACATGCCAAGTTCAGCCAGAGTCCCAAGGCCTGGACTGCTTGCCAAAATCAGCTAGCATTTTGGGGCCCAAACTGCCCACCAAGACAAGCTAGGTTCTCTGGGCCCCAACCGCTAGAGTCTCAGGGGCTGAACCAAACAGGACTCAGTGCACGAGCCGTGCACCGTGTTGAGCTTGGGTCACAGGGCCCAAATATTGCACTGAGTCCCCTCTCCCACAGCAATTCCCACCAGTCACCATGCCAATTACCTCTGCCAGAGGGTTCCCAGCTGTGAACCTCAGCTGCCACCACTGCTTCTCTGATCTGAGAGCATCCAAGCTCCTCCTGTGCTCAGGAATACACAGGTTTTCTGTATTTAGATCCTTTCGAACTGTGGAGTACTCCTGCTGTACTGGGGTGAATCGTTTGGTGTTCCTGGTTAAGAATTTCATACAATTCCCTGAATCGTTTACTGGAGCTTCTAAACATGGTCCACGCTACTTGCCGCCATCTTGGAGTCTCCCAATTTCCCTTTTTCTAACCTAACCCCCCAAAAAAACAACAATAACAACAACAACAAGAAAAAACTGCTCCATGGGAGAGAATTCATGCCTCATTCTTTTGACCTGGTCAAAAGCCTGTGGCTGGGAAGGCCTTGGGCCCTAGTGGTGAAGCTCTTGCTGCTGTATTTCTAAATGGACATGGTGTTTCATGGGGTTAGAAAGCCATGTGACTCAGGGAGCCAGTCCAGAGCAAGAGTAGGGGTGAGATGTGTACAAACCCTGAAAATCTAGCACTGAGACTGGCAGGAGTAGGACTGTTCCCTCCTGCTCTGGGCCTGCATGTTCCAGTGCACATAGCCTCTACTACCCCCCCAGCCTGAGCCACCCTTGAGGTAGCTAGGTAGCCTGGTGGCTAGGTTTTTGGTTAAACCTCTTCTCTCCTTAAAAGGATGTGTCCACCTAGCACTTGGATCTTATTGTCACACAAATAAAACATTCCTAGCACCTAGGCCCAAGCCAGTGATATACACTCACCCCAAAATGCCTACCCACTTTCCAAAGATTATATAGCCCCTTTCACCCCCAATAGAGAGAGCTGTTTCACTGAAAACCATCTTAGGGAGGGCTGTTTCTCTAGCACTCACTGCTGACCAAGATACTGCTAACTCACCCAACTGGCTAAGCTTTACTCCCTGCCATGTTGCTGGTGTCTGGATTTCCCAAGAGCAGAAGCAGACCCCTGGACAGCACTGTTTCTGACAAACTGCCTCCGAGATGACTATGTTGATGCTCACAAACTATTAGTGTCTCTGTTGGCTTTGGTCAGAGACGCCTCTGTTTACAGTGTCCTTAAATGGCTGTAGAGAATGACTAGCCCTGACTGATATCACTCTCTCTGAGGCTCAAGTAACAAGGAGGAAGAAGTGACTGGAAGAATGAAAGACCAGAAGAAGTGCCAGAGGTGATGTCGAAAACTGAATTCTGGGCACGTCACAGCCATTGCAGTCTTGACCAACCACAGGATCTCTAAAAGACTAGGCCCATCAGCTCCTCTTCATAGAAGGGAGAAGGACACACATAGATACTTGATGTGGGGAGGAGGAGATATTGTCTCCAATGGCATAGCTCCTGGTAAGGTACGCATGCTCCATTGAGCAACCCTAGTGGAACTCAATGGGTTCTTGCAGAAATCCAAAATAGAGGCTCGAGGGAGCTGCTCACCCTTTCTACCACAAGACAACATAACAAAAAGAAGGTAGTACTGATGAGCTGAGAGACAGGACTCTGGCCAGACACTGAATCTTCACTATTGACCTACTGGCCTTTAGCACTGTAAGGAATTAACTTTTTTGTTGTTTGGATGCTATTGCTGAAAACTGATTCCCTTTCAGTGATTGATTCTCTACACTGGCTAGAGGTCAGAGTCAATTTTGGACTTTTAAAAATTGAGCTGCCTCTAGCTTTCTGAGTCAGGAGACTCATGGAGATGAGATGCACCTCTTCTACCAAAAAGAAGTCCAAACATCTCTCTCTAGTCACTGTGCTGCTGTTCTGGGATTCCTTGGCAGAGACATCTGAATATCATAAAATATCTGGAAAAGAATATGTCCCACTTAAGGGCTGCGTAGTAGTAATTGTGATCCTGATACTGCAGGGAACAAGTTTGGCTTAGGAACAAATTATAAGAATTTGAGGGTATTCGGTGTATTCTTGGGTAAAAAAAAATGGAGCCATAGAGGAAGTGGTCCAGGCATTGTCACCAGTAGACAAAATGTGAACCAGCTCTACTGTAGCTACCTAGCCTCAGTTAGCAAAGGTTGTTGAGCCTCCAGAAGCCAGCCTGGTATAAATGGTAAGTTCTCAAGCAGCCAGGGATACAGAGACCTTCTCTCTGTGTCTGTGTCTGTATCTGTCTCTGTCTTTATCTGTGTCTCTCCCTTTCTCTTACACACACACACACACACACACACACACACACACACACACACACACACACACACACTCAAATAACAACAACAAGAACCCTCAAGAAATATGAGATTGAGCTTACCTGCCAGAGGAAGGCTGTGATTGGATAACTTTCTCAGAATTACAAGTGGCATTTGTAGTTTTACCTTGATGTTTCCAAACTATGAAAAAAAACCCTGCAGTGTCCTTTAAGCTATACCTCCGGTACCATACACACCTCACCAAAGAGCATCACCTAAGCTAGCCAGTTTTATATTAACATGACCAGGAACTGTCATAATTGCCTTTGACTAGTAACCTAATGTCAAGGACAAAGAGAAAGTCTGCCTCAAATGAGAATGACTGGAAGTATAGCTTGGATAATCTTTTTAGCTTTAACAAAGCACTGACTAGCAAAGCGCTCCCCACTGTTAAATACAGAAACTATGCTGCGGCTGGAAGCATGTGTGCAGCTGGTGGAGAGTGGCAATGTAAATCTTTCAGGGTGACAACCACAACACCTGCACATTTACGTCTCTGGTTTCCAAAGGGTGCCAGTCTTTGGTTATTAATGTTTGCTTCTCCAGCAATTAGATTATTGCCAATTAATCATTAGTAATTTTTCTGACTATAAACTGTTGGCAGAAAAGCCATTCTCCCTGTAGACATATTAGCATCAAGTTTGTTCTCCAGTGGAGAAGCTGAGAGTACTCCATGCTATTTCTGAAAAAGTACAGGGGCCTTTCTCCTCTCCCCCAGTTTTTTTTCTTTTCAAGTTGAACACAACAGAGCTGGCTTGCAGTCAGGAGTGTGGAATCCAGAGATGGCTGTCTGGAGACTACTAAAGAGAGCTCATTTCCCTGGGCTTGATGTGGTCACATCATCTGTAAATTATAGCACTCTACTATTTCTCTACTTAGTCATTATTCTGTCCTTTGATAGCTGCAGCTATAATCCCTCCTTAAGCATGCCCTGCTACAAACTCCAGAGGCAGCTGCTTCAGGAGTGAGCTGGTTTTTGGTGGTGGAGAGAATAAATATACCCCAAATCAAACTGTGTTAAAGTAGATTAGCTCTTGCTTAACATTTTTTTCACATTATCTTTTCATCACTATGACTAATCTAACTCTTTAAACAAATCTTGCTCTTGAACTGATTTATACTAGAATGTGACTTGAATCTGTACCTTCCAAAGTCAGGACTGGATAACGACCCCCCCTTGGAATGCTAATCTGATTTGCTTATCCTTAGGAACAACTTTGCCTCCAGTCTTTACCCCTGTCCTTTTCTGACTCTGCAGGCTTAGAGAGTTGCTGAAAGGAGTCTGGTTATAGAGTTAAGATGCTCTCTGGCTGTTTGTTCTTGCCATCCTTAGGTAGCATGAGAGGCCAGTGACATGGGGATCGCAGAGAAAAATCAGATGTAGAGAGTCTCCTAGACTTCCTGTGATTCAGGCCCAGTGAGCCAAACAGAAGAAAGAACCTGTGTGGAGACACTCTGAGGGCTTGCTTCTATGGGGGGAGAGGTCCTTTGAGGCAGTTGAGGGGATTTCGTGTCACACACTTATCTGTGGGTTTGTTTCTCTTAGGAATTGGCTGTCTCTGTAAAATATTCTGAGCTGCAAGGAGTCTCACTCCAGATGGTCTGGTGTCAGCTTATTAAAGTGTATTTTTCACAATAGTGTAACCTTCTGATGAGAAAATGGTCCAGCCTAGAGGTATCACTCAGTGACCTTGTTCTGAGCTCAGATGGCTCTGAGGCAACAGCAGCCTTGTACCAAGGCTAGAAGGACTGCAGTCCAGCAGCACAGCTATTGGTCCCAGGACAGCTCCCACAGATGTGTCCTTAAAAAGTGTGTGATACCCTCTGCAAAGGTAAACCCCGTTCACTGGCTGGGATGACTTCAGACCACTGTGACTGATGCACACAACTTCATAAATGGGCTGATCCCTGATCCCTGCAGTCTAAGAAAAATGGTTCTCAACGTTAACAGTGTAGAATAGACACATGCTTTCTGTTAGTACCCAACCCTGTTCTCATAAAGCTAACATTGCTTTTTTTCCCCTACTCTTAGTCCACTGCTGAATTTACAATCCCAGGCTAGACAATCAGAGCATGCCATCTCCTGTCTGATTGGCTGATTAATGAGCATGTGACTTAAGGGAGGTGAATGTATTCAGTTCTATTTACACTGTTCTGTGCCACTGATATGTAATCAGAGAATTGCTGGGGGATTATTTCTGCTGTTGAGTACTAATGCTGGAGATGAAGGAGAGTTAGAGGGATACACGTAGATAAGAAAAGAGACAGCATGCTACTTGTGGTGGTGGCTTTTGCTCCCAGAAGACACTATGAAGAGAAATAGCAAGAAGTCACAGGATATCTGAACATTATCAATAGGGAAAAGGGGAGGACTCCGGGCCTTACAAAATACTCAAGCCATTGTCAATTTAGGGGACACCCCCCTCCCAAAGGGATAAAGCTGTGCCTGTCACTCACTCTGTGGGCTTGGTCTTTTGCCTTCTTCTGACATTAAGCTCTTTGTCTCTCCTAAGGAACAAGCTTGGTGGTTCCTGAGATGACCACCATCATCCTGTTGCAGAGATATAGGACAAATAGGGACAAGAGAATGGGATCCAGAAGGCAGTAAGAGATCAGCTGACCTGGTGCAGCCATATCTAAGGGACTAATTACTTGTGTATTTCAATTCTGAGTATCAGTAAGTGCTCAGTTTCACACAAGCAAGCTTGAGCTATAGTTTAAATTGTCAATAAAAAGAGTCTTGACTCTAAAACTCAAGACAAAGATACAGAACTTGGGGCCATGCTTTTCTGTCTCACTTTCTCTTATATTTGTAATTTCAGGCAACCACATAATCTATTAGACATGAGTTTTGTTTTCTTACAATGTTAAATAATGGATGTGAAACCACATTATTTAGAGTACATTATGTTTCCAATCAATGATAACATCCATTATGGCTGCTGTTATTTATAAATTAGTAACAACAGCCATAACTATAGCTGGCAGCCATTCTCCTCAGACGGCACAGGCAGCCTTGACAGGAGCTGCCAAACTTCCAACAACATGACTTTGTCACCATCAACTGATTTGCAAAAATCCCACAAACATGATCATTTATAATCTAAGTATACGAAAAAGCATGTGTTATTTTCTGGAAACCACAAAGAACTCTTCACTTAACATTAATACACATAAGCACACACACATATATACAAACATATACACACAAACATACATTTATAAAATACATAAAAAGACATACATATATCTATACACATATGTATACACATGTATACATAAACTCACAGAGAAACAAACATATACATGTATACATACACTTATAAATGCAAGGAATAGCCATAATATGTACACATAGAAACATAATACATACACAGTACATACACACATACATACTACACATAATAGCTATTTATAACAGTGGATGCTAGAATCTAGAGTAGTGAAAGAAGTTCTAATTAGCTTCTAGTAAGTTGCTTTGCACAGAAGTTTCATGTAGGATGGCATAAGGAGTCTTGACAATTGCAATGGTTACCCACAGTAGAGCTGCCTTCTTCATATTGTGAGGTACAGCTTATAGTTCTGCATAGTAAAACACTAAGTCAATTTAAGAAAATGAAAACAACAACAACAACAACAACAACAACAACAAAAGGATTGTTTGGGCTCAGGAAAACTCTGCTGGCCCTTTATCAATCATCTTATACATCACATGGGGGGCTTAAATCTTACAATATTAATAAAATTATTAAAAATGTCCAAACCTTTCTAATTACTAAGTATTAAGTTGGCTAAATATTCCCACATCCACATTAATACAGAAAAGAGATGATTATATGTTGCAATTAAGACCTGTGACATTGATACAAGACCATATACACTACATTAGCAGCCACTGTAAAGTCCTAAGTAGGCCCTGACAAATGCTAAGTTGTACACCAGGACACAAACAGTAAACTTGAGAGACGAGAAGAGACACGGGGCTCAAGTAGACTCAATTACTCAGCAAGAGACCATATTACTTTTTTGAATTTTGATAGTTTACTTGAAATTAAAAAAAAAAAAAAACCTCAACCTTGCAGCTACTCCCTTCTTTGGCATCAGCAGAAATCTCTTCTATATTTTCAGAATTTGAGGGTCTGTGTCTGGTTCTGAGGGCAGGAACTGAAGACCTCAAAAGATCTGTGATCAAGATCTTCTTTCTATAACTGAAAATAGAAGAAAGAAGAAGAAAGTCCTGATGTGTTGGGGGTGATGTCTACCCTTTTCTGAGGAGTAGGGGAGGGAGTATAGAGGGAAGAGGAAGGGGGTAGGATGGGAGGACAAGAGGGAGGAGGCTACGATCCGGATGTAAAGTGAACACATTTTTTAAAAAAGAAAAGAAAAACATCCTCTATGCACAGGGAAGGGCTCTTGATGTGAAAAAGTCAGACACTGTGGATGGAACACTGAGCTTTCCTGTGAAGGAACTGGGGCGATTCTGCTAGAGCACTGTTCTGTTGAGATGCAGTGTTGTAATTTTTCTCCCTTCCTCACCTTTCAAAACAGATGTTCTTAAAGTATGGTCAGTGTATCGGAGGGAAACGTGCTGTGACATTGTACTTTCAAGAAGAGGTGAAGTCTGGGTTGGAGAAATAGCCAAGTGGTTAAGAGGACTGGCTTCTCTTGCAAATGAATGGGGTTCAGTTCCCAGCACCCACACAGCGACTGTCTGTAACTGTAGTTCTGGGGACGTGATGTCCCCTGTGGGTACCAGTCACTCAGGTGGTATACAAGCACTCATACCCATAAAATAATAATACATCTTGGCTTTTTTAAAGGTGAATATTTCTGCCCCAGCACCATGGATGGCAAGATGGAGAAGCTAGTGACCTGGGAGACCTGAATTAAAATACTGCCTTTGCCCTTTAATATCTACCAGACTCAGTTTACTTAATCCGTGATCCCTCCTTCATATAGAGAAAAATTATATCTACTTAAAAAGAAACTGAAGAGAAGAATATGCAAAGGACACTGTCTTATAGACCAGTTGCCATGTGTTATGTGTGTCCTCCAAGTCATTTCATTCTTAGCCCAGCAACTAGATTCTCAAGCAGTTGTTTAGCACTGGTCTTTAAGCTGTGCTCAAGAAGTTGCCTTTGCCGTGGAATGATTCTTTGTCTTCTTTTTTTTTTTCACTGATTTTTTTATTAATTAAACATTTTTTGTTTTTTATATATACATGATATTATTACACATATATAAAATAGACTGCCTATAGCAAGAAGAACCATGACACAATCAGGAATTATAGAAATGTTACATTCTTAGTGTTTTGGCTATTTGTATTTGACAGCCTGCAGAAAACATCTTTCCTATCTTGGTGCATTTAAAATTCTAAATGTGGAGAGTAGGGACAATTTCATACACGCACTCTGGCTTTTTTTGTTTTTTTGTTTCGTTTTGTTTTTGTTTTTGTTTTTGTTTTTAGATTTTATGTAAGAGCGCTCCATCTGCATATACATTTTTATGACAGGAGAGAGCATCAGATTCCAGTATTGATGGTTGTGAGCCTCCACATGGTTGCTGGGGATTGAGCTCAGGACATCTGAAAGAGCAGACAGTGCTCTTACTGCTGAGCCATCTCTCCAGCCCCCTTTTTTTAATATCATATTTATCTATCTATATTTCATTTTTAAACTGAGATGGGGCAGGGGAGAGGAAAACTGTGGAAGCAGGGCAGGGGTCCCAATGCCAACTGACCAACTGAGCTATTATCTGAGACCAGATTCAGGACCTTGAGTCGGTCCACCCCAACATCTACCCCATCTACAAGCTGCTGAAGCATGTGAAAGAGCCTGTCCTGCAGAAGCAGAGCTGCAGGATGACTATGACTCTGGCAACAGCAGGATTTCTGAAACGAGACTCCAAGATGGTCCAGTACTTATGGTGTTTCTGAAACCAGAAAACTTGAACCAGACTGATGACCCATTGTAATGAATATTTTCAGTAAAAACTGTCTAGGCACACACACACACACACACACACACACACACACACACACACACACGTATATTATATATGTATTATTGTGTGACATACCACAGTTTCCAATGCTACCATGGTGAATGAATGAATATTTGATGGAGAGGTACGAAATGGAGCAGTGAGTGAGCAGTGGAGAAGCAGAACTAGGACACCATGGTAATGATAGGTGTGAGAGAAGCCTGCTGTAGATAGGGAAACATGTCATTGTCAAGTAGGGCCAACAGGGTGCTGTGCAGCAGCCTGGAACTTGCACTAGAAAGGTTTCTATGGTTTCTGCTGCTACTGAAGGCCACACTGCACAAGGGTGTGCTGAATCTCAAAGTTCATGCGAATGCTTGTGCAGCTAGGAACTGTTGATGTCCCTGGCCCAAGGTACCACAAAAGGCCATACGAATGCCATTGCTCCAGGCCACCACCTGAGACCATGCTGATGTCCTGGTCTGTGTTGCTGCTGAGGGCCATACTGATGTGAGTGATCTGCACTGCCACCTATGGCTATGGTGGTGTCTGGTCTGTACTGGCAACAAGGGCCAGGTCTGGGTCTGTGGTGCTACCATAGCTGGGGTCTACGTTGATGTCCCTGGTCTGTGTTATCACTGAAAGCCATGCAGATGTTTGTGGTGAGGCAGTCTAAAGCCATAATGAGGTCAGTGGGCCATTCTGCTACTGCGGGCCATACTGATGTGAATGACCTGCACTGCCACCCAAAGCCATGGTGATATCTTGTTTCATGCTGTCACTGAGGGCCCTATCTGGGTCCAATGTCCGTGCTCTGTACTGCCACAGGAGACCATGCTGGGTACAGAGACTATGAAGAAGTCCATGGGCCATACAGTCCCCAGAAACTATGTGTATGGCCATGATACGTGCTCCCACTGACTGTAAAGGACAGGGAAGTTTCTTTTGACATGACATTGATGACTGCAAACTCACAGATAAGGAAGAGAGACATAAAGGATTCTGTGACAACTTCTACCCTTACCTGAAAAGTAACAGCCTAACAGAAATAATGAAAGAAAACTCTTTAGAATTGTAATAAGGATGCTGAAGTGTAGCTCTCCACAACTGATAGCTTCTGTCAAGGATGGGAGTGGGGAAGGACTCAGTTTACTTTAAGGGGCTGGCCACTAGGCATTTGACCATGCTCCAGTAAGTGTATGAGCAACACAAATTAGACTTCCCACTCCCTCCTCCTCCTCCTCCTCCCCTTTTTCTTTTTTGGAGCAATGGGTCACAAGGTGGAGTGGACCTGGGAGGACTTGGAAGAGAGTGTGCTCAGGTTCATAATGTGAAATTCCCAAATAATCTATAAAAATATTGTGGGAGAGAGAGAGAGAGAGAGAGAGAGAGAGAGAGAGAGAGAGAGAGAGAGAGAGAGAGAGAGAGAAACAGAGAGAGAAACAGAGAGAGAGAGAGAAACAGAGAGAGAGAGAGAGAAACAGAGAGAGAGAAACAGAGAGAGAGAGAGAGAGAGATTGGGAAGGAAGTAGAAGTAATTCAAAAGAGATGGGATGGTACTAAGAAATTGACAGAAGACTTAGACGGAAGACCTGGAATGAGGCACAGGCCCCTTACTCTTCCTACAAATGTTATTTGCAAAAGGGAGGAAATTGTAATGCATTCACACACTACTATTTAGATGATGTGTCATCCTGCCGGGAGAATACTGCACCACATACATGGGATATACAAGGATGTATACAAGGAAGTCATTTTTAAAAAACTTATTAATTTATGTACTTATTCACTTTACATCCCAATTACAGGCCCTCCCTCCTCTCCTTCTGCTCCCATTCTCCTTCCCTCTTCCCCCTATCCACCCCCAAACACACCTCAGATAAGGAGAGATTTCCCCCTACCAACTCAACACAACATATCGCGTTTCATCAGGACTGAGTGCATATTCTTCTCATCTGGTCTGGTGAGGCAGCCCCACCAGGGAGAAGTGACTGAAAAGAAGGCAATAGAGTCCATATCAGGTATGGCTAACTATTCCCTTTCTAGGGGACTTACATGTTGGCCACACTAAGTATCATCTATCTATGTGTAAGGGGTCTGGGAGGAGTCCATGCACGGTCTTTGGTTGGTGCTCGCTAAGCCCCCTGGGCCTTGGTTAACTGGCTCTGTTGGTCTTCTTGTGAAGCCCCTGTCCCTCCTGGGTCAAAATGGTCTCACTTCTTCAGGGGATGTCTATCTTCCTCAATTAACCTAATAAGGATTATCCCTCACAGGCATGCCTGTAGACTAATCTAATCTCAGCACTTCCTCAGAGGAGCACCTGGAGGCATGTCTCCTAGGTGATCCTGGATACTGCTAAGTTGATAATATTTACTATGACAATAACATTTTCATCATACTCTTTTTCTCTTCCTCTCTTCTTCCTTCCCCTCATCTTCCTCACTCCTCATGTGGTAACATAAGTCATGTTAGGATGTGACAAGAAATCCTTCATCAGATGCAGCCCCTTGATGTTGGACTTCCCAGCTTCCAGAACCTGGACCTAAATCAGCCTCTATTGTTTCTGCTTTACCTAGAATATGATATTCTGTTGTGGCCACATAAAACAGATGAAGTCTCTAGTAACGGTGTACAGACTGTGAGAATGGGCCCTGGAGTCCAGTTCCCTGAGTTTGGTTTTTTACTTGTCATTCCTTGAAATTGTAGCCTTTCACATCTCTGAGTTTGTAATTCCATTGCTATGAAATATTCTGTAATGGGGACTTGTTGCTGAATAACAAATGGTCCCCAACTTAGCTTAAAATAACCACCATCTATTATCCTACACAGACACAGAGAGCACGGAGCATGAGTCAACTTAGCTAGATGTTTCCAGTTCCATGTTTTGCGGACTCGGGCAGCAGCCATAGTTTGAATGAGTTTGGAGGATTTTTCTCATAGTGGTTGACCCACCTGGTCTCAGTCCCTCTTCATGTGAGCTTCTCAAGGGGCTGTGTGAATCCTCCTGCCATGGCCATCTTTCATAATCTTGAACATCATCCAACATCACTTCCTTCATTTTCTAGGGCGCACAGATAGCAACGCTTATGCCTTATGAAAGATAACCATCAATGGACATGAGCATGGAATTACTGGAATATGTCCCTGGTAGTGCTGTGGTAATACTGGAATGTGGAAGAGGAGGTGGAGAAATTACTGGAATATATCCTAAGGAGGACTTTGGTAATATTTAGGTTATGATGATTCCTAGTAAGTACAATACTGCACACAGGGACTGCTGAGATGCCTCAGTAGTAAATCATTTGTCCTGCAAACATGAGGACCTGAGGTCAGATATGACAATGTGCATAACAATGCAAAGTGTGGAGGTGCACACACTTAAGACCAGTGGTGGTGGGAGAAGAGGCAGAGACAGGAGGAAATCAGCTAAGGAGTAACACCCAAGACTGACCTCTGATCTCTGTACACACACACACACACACACACACACACACACACACACACACACACACACATGGGTTGTGCTCAAATTCTAGTGCCTGCTACACACGCTCTGTCAGGGCTCCATTAGAGACTGGCTGGCTATGAGAACAGTGCTCATGGTTCTTTATTATGAAAGCGTATACTGTTAGCATCACCATTGCTGACATTATCATTGTTCCCATCAGTTCATAAAATGCTTTTGCACCATAGAAACTGCTGCTACCAGGAGATAGTGCTTCCCTGTGGGAGATTAATACTTACCTTGAAAACCAAGTGCATTAAGTTTAGGAGCAGAGACAAATATCTGGGGAACTTGGGTATTCTGCTCATCCACACCAAGGGACATCCTTAATTCTGCCCATTCATCAGTGCCTTCCTTAACTGAAGTCAAGAAGTAATCTCTCTCTCTCTCTCTCTCTCTCTCTCTCTCTCTCTCTCTCTCTCTCTCTCTCTCTCTCTCTCCCTCTCATGTCTGTTTCCCACCTGTACTCCAAGTCTTAAAATAAAAAATGGGGTTGTGCAACATGCACACTAATTAATTGCATCCTACTCTTGTATTATAGCTTTAGCAGATGGGGAGTATTATTTTTACTTTGTTTCTTACATCAGAAAACTGAGACTCAGGAAGATGAGATCACTGGTGGAAATTTCCCAGACAATGAGATGGGGATCATGGTTGAGGCCAGCTCTTTAGCCCGTAGTCCTACCTGTACCTTTCTCTTTCTCATCTGTTTACACGGTCCTGCCTTGTGTCTGGCTTATAGAGGGTACTCTTTGGTTTTCTTTTTCCATTGTCACTTTATTATGAAGTAACTAGAGACAAAGAGAACATGCATATCAATCTCTCTCTCTAGAGACAATAGTGATGTCTCTTGGAACAGTCAAAGGTGACTTACATAAGAAGAGGCCCTTGGAAGTCCAGATACAGATTAGCTGGTGCTCTTTAATGGGGAAGGATGTAGGTTCAAGGCTTTGTGTTTTGAAATGACAAAAAAGAATCTCTGTAATCCCTGGCTGGGCCAAGCAGGAAGTGGAGGAGGACAAGTGTCACAGTTTCTAGAAGAAACAGCTGATATCATAACCCACAGCTTTTGGGGCTGCCTGGCCATCTGAGAAGAGCTATACATGTGTGCTAAGAAAGGCTTGGGAAAATGCCTCTGAGACTGTTACTGAATTTGGGGACACCAATCTTTACCCAAGCCAGGCCAAGCCACCCATCCTCCATAAGCCAACTAAGGAAGCTAAATTAAAAATGGAAAGCAGGGAAAAGATTTAGCGTGGCCACACTAGAAGGAGGGGCAAAGAGAGCCACCAAATCCCTTGCATCTGTTTTCAGGTGCTAAATTGAGATTAAGTGTAAATAAAGGGCCAAGGATTTACATATCTTAGCTGTGCTAGTGTAGGTATGGTCTCGCCTACCATAGATCCTGTAAGGTGGTCTGATAAGTTCTTAGAACTGTGTGGAATCTCTTTCAAGGAGACAAGGTCCCTGCTAGTTGGACATTTACCTTCTTCCCCTGCTGTAGTCCAAAAAACCAAAACAACCCAAGCAATCACAAGAGTCCATTGTTTCATTAGTATGACAGACTGAGAGATACAAGAGTCTCTTTAGAATATCTTCATTTTTGCAAGCACCATTGTAAGACACGACCCCAGTGATTCAGAAGATCAGCTCCTCTGAAGCATTTTTATAATGTGCCTTTTCCTTGGTTGTAAGTCTCTATTTTTCCTTGGTAGACACCAAGTACCACCATCACTCTTTCTGCATGTCTAGGAATTAGTATCACTAGGAACAAGTTAACTGTCTGATGCAGAGAAGGGCAGCATAGGAAAATGTAGTTTTATTGAAATAGGCAATACTTAGTTGGTTCTTACTATTCTGGGGCAAGAATCATTGTTTAAATTGTACACAAGTATCTCGCTGCAATTTACTTGAGTTGAGTCCTAAGTGAAAAGCAGAACAGCCAAAGTCTGCTTATGTTGTTCCAAGCTGAATAATTCACCTTCCGCTCACAAGTCCCATTCGTGAGCTGTGGTACAATATACAGTCTAGTTTTATCTCTGCAAACACTGTCCTCAGAGCCTCAAGGTAAACCAAGTGAAATTTCTCACCCTTGTTTATAAATGAGACTAAACCACTAAAGAGCCTGAAACCACTTCCTGCAAACTAAAGCTCCTTCTATGTCCTCACCTATCAATCTCTTGCCTTTCAAGTATAGAGGTGTGAAGTAGGACACCCGCTTCTACTGCTAAATATATAGCAAGCTGTGGGGTAAGTGAGCTCTGGGACTGGGGGACAGGACTGGAACAGGAGTGATGTCTAGATGTGTCCAAACTCAGAAAATCTCATCTTGAGACCCTCCCTCCCTGTTCTGGGCCTGTATGCCTCAGTGCACATAAACTTATGACCCCTACTTCTGCTACCCTTGAGGTAGTCACATAGTGTGGTGGCCAAGTTTCTGGTTTCAGGATAAAACTTTCTATTTCCGATAAGAGCATGTCCAGTTAGCACATGGGATTCTTCTCCATGCAAATGAGACCTTCCTAGCACCGAGAGCCCAGCCAATGCTGTACACTCACTCAGAAAACCCCTCCCCCTCCCCCTTCCCCAAGGTTTATATAGCCCCTATTCTCTCAATAAAGAAGAGCTGTTTCACTGAAAACCATCTTGGAGAATGCTGTGTCTATGTCCCCCACGCACCCGGGCATTCACTGGTGAGTCAAAATCTTTCAAGACCATCATCTGTGCACAATGGTACCTGGATGGCACAAGGTAAGAAACAGACCCTCAATCCCTGAACAACACCAAGCAAAGAGGTGTAATTAGCATGCAACTGGGTATAGAAAGTAAGCCATCCCAAGACCTTCAGTTCCTAGCCTGCCCTACAGAGCGGAGAATAAAACAGTCTCTACAGAGAGGCTGTAAAACTGGGCACTTATCAGAATGAATTTGCCCTTGCTAGACCTGCATCCTCATTACACACCAAGGGAGAGTAGCAGTAGTTGCACATTTGTGTGTGTGGCAGGTTGAATAAGTATGGCCACCATAGATATGTGTATTTGAATGCCTGGCCATAGGGAGAGGTACTATTAGGAGGTATAGCCTTGTTAGAGTAGGTGCAGCCTTGTTGGAAGAAGTGTGTCCCTGTGGGGGAGGGCTTTGAAGTCTCCTTTGCTCAAGGTACACCTAGTGTAACACACAGTCTTCTCCTGCTGCCTGTGGACCCAGATGTAAGGTTCTTGGTTCCTTTCCCATCACCATGTCTACCATGCTTCTTGTTATGACAATAATGGAATAAACCTATGAAACTGTAAGCCAGCCCCAATTAACCAGTTTACACTGGAGGAATTGCTGGGGTCATGGTGTCTCTCCATAGCAATAAAACCATAAAACAATGTGATTCTGTGGATAATCCTAGATAATCCTGAGCTCAAAGCCTAAAGTAACTGCTTTCATGGCTGCTTTTGTTTTGTTTTGATTTTTATTTTCTTTCAACTTCTGAGCCAAATGGAGCCAAATCTTAAATACTGCAGTTAACTTTCAGGAATTAAAAAAAACTCCTAAACTCTGAGAGATATTATTTTTAAAATGAAAGCAAAAAGTAGATTATAAATGTGGCCTAGTTACAATGGACCTCAACGGTCCAATGTGTATTAAGAGTAATTCTCTTGAAAGGGTTAGTAATCATGGTTGATAGACTCAAGGTAAGCAGCTGGTAACTCATCAAGACAATGGCTACTAAATCAAAAGGCACAGGCTCGAATTCAGACTGAGTCATTATTGTCTCTAAAGCTTAATGTATGAAAATACAATGTGCTAAGCTTCTCTTTTCTTGTATTTGATATGAGATTTAAAGGGAGAGTGCTGACAGAGTTCCTGTAATGAATATTGAAACGTCATGTGTTCAGAGTTCAAGGAACACATTGAAACACATCATTCTCCTGGGTAAGATATCCATTAGAAGAAATGCTAATCTCACAAGCAGATAGACAGACAGACAGGATAGTTGAAGCCCAGGAGACAACATGGGGTTTCTTCTTATAGGTTTTAGAGGGCTAGGGGGCTTGCTGTCTGATTCCTGAGTAGCAATGGGAGGTGAGGGAGTTATACAGAAGGAAGGTGCCACTATGAAAATGTAGAGGAAGTATGCCAAGTATATGTGCAGAGATGTGTGGCCATGCATATGTGGCCCTCTTGTGTCTTGTTGTTTGGAAGCCTGGGGCTGTACACTTCCTTGGGCAAGTGATATAGGTGCCTACCATTTTTTTGTGTTGAGATCTGTGCTAATCCAAGACCTTCCATGAGGTCCTGATGCATGGCAGAGCCAGTAATGGTCTGGAACTAGGGGCTTAGGGAAGCTGGAGCTTCAGATTCAGAGAATTCAATTCTCACCATTGTGCAGGACTATGGTCATTAGTCCCAAGGTTCCTTTGTGCTTAGTCTTGAGGTATTCTTGAGACACACTGTGTTCCTCCTATGCAACATTTTTGGGTTAGCTTCTCATTGACTTTGTTCTTTTTGCTCTTTTAAAGGAAAACCTGTATATAAGGTGCTGTACTTCTTAATAAACATGCTTGGCATAAGACCCAGCTTGCACAAGACCTCCTGACACCACCTTTCCCATCTTCTTCTTTATCTTCTCATCTCTTGGCCTTCCTATTTAAGATCTTGTCACTGAAGAATGATCTGCTCTTCCAGGTTACTGCTGGAATCTGGGCAGCTGGAGAGTGTGTTAGGAGGTTAGATATTCACAGACAGGCTCTAGTTAAGGAGAGGGCCATTTCCTCTATAGCATCCATAAGAAAAAGGCTACCGGCGGGGCATGGCCTGAGTAGTCCCAGGCTGAAACCTAATAACTGCAGGTGACAATGTATATGAAGTTATAACACCAAACCTAGCACATAGCATATGTTTAATAAATCCTATATGCCTACAATAAGGGGTAGCCCAAGTTTACACAACTGATCAGTTGGGAAATTTTGCACTGAAAGTCAACTCTCTTAATTTTTATGTGGCGGTCATTTTTTCTGTTGTTAATGAATGTTGAGTATGTGTGATGTCCTTTTAGGTTACTGGTTTACAAAGCACAGCTATATATCTTAAACAGTAAGTTAATTTTATGTTTGATTCTAGGCTTACCAGATTAGAATCTATATTTTTAAGAATTCCTGGGCTGAAAATATTGCTCATAGAGTAGAGATGTTTGCTTACAAATACGGTGAGTCAAGTTTAAACCCTGGAAACTCCATGAAGGTAGAAGGACAGAAATGTCTCCACAAAGTTGACTTTTGGCCTCAACATGGTTGCTGTGGTACACATTTCCACACACACACACACACACACACACACACACACACACATACACCATGCACATACACACAATAATAACAGTACCTAAACATTTACACAGGCACTCTCCCGTGTTAAGTGATTTGGGAAGGTCAAATAGCATAGTAGCTCAAAACATAAGCACTGGGATCAAACACAATTGCATGTAGACCCAGCTTCTGTTGCTTTCTAGTTGTACAGCCCTTTCTCAAGGCCTCAGGTCCTTATCTCTAAAATGGGGACCATATGGAGTTACCTCAGCAGGTTCCTGTGAGGATCAAAGTGAACATGGTTCAAACACATAGCATTATATCTAAAATAGAGTAATTGCAAATCAAACCAAAACAAGAAGTGAGTAAGCAAACAAAACTAGTGGTTTGCACTTTTTTAATTAGTATGGATGGAAAGAGACAAAAGCAGAGCTGAAGGGCAGATACATGGGTCTCTGTGAGGGCACCCTAGAGCCTGAGTGATAGACCCACCGGGATTCAGATAGGGATGGTTGTAGTTAATGTGGCCCATCTGCTAGGCTGCAGTAAGTCCCCGAGTTTTTTCCCATGAGTATTCATTTGAGCTGATTAAAGCTTTTTTAATGTGTCACTAGCATCTGGTACATCCTGTACTATTTATATTGCTTTGCTATTATGCTGTTTGCCTTAAACAGCTTTGTTCTTTTCAAAAGTAAACATGTAACTCTCCCATGGAGGTCTACATTCCCAGTCACAGCGTGACGGACAGATGTGGATAGTCTGGGGAAGGAGCACTGAACCAGGAGTATTCTCCTTAATGTGTGAGACTTTCTGATGCCCTAGGAGCTCCTATGATGCTCATGTTCCTTTTAAAGAAATTCTCTGTCTGTCTGTCTATCAGTCTCTCTCTCTCTCTCTCTCTCTCTCTCTCTCTCTCTCTCTCTCTCTCTCTCTCTCTCTCTCTCAGAGGCCAAAGACCAAATGCCTGGCTTATTAAGTGAGTGTTGGGATTCCTGAGTCTGGTCTTTATGACTGTCTAGCAAGCATTCTTAACTGCTGAGCCATCTCTGCTGCCCCAGTTTCCTATTACATTTTTTAAAGGGCAAGATCAAGATGTGACCATTGTTTTGTTCCCTCGTACTATGAAAATGCTATGACTTGTTTGGCACACATGGCCTGTTGACTGGCAGTGTGTGTGTGAACATACTTAGTAGATATACCATTCTCATTGCCTTTTAGACTATTCTGTAGAATGGCATGCATCCCACTTTCACATATAATGGAGCTAACAGACATTGGTTAAACAGAACAAATTTAACAAGTAAACAAAATGAAAAGCTAAACTTTGGGGAAGCTGATTACGAATAAAGTCCATGGTTTTCAATACCTACTAATGTTTTGTATAATTTCAAGTACTCCTTTGTGGAATAGGTACAAATACTTCTTGTGTGGTTTTTTTCCATTTTAAAAAATTGGTCAGATCCAAGATGGCGGCGAGCAGTGTGGACCGTGTTTGGAGGCTCCAGTGAACAATTCAGGGATTTGCACAGATTTCTGAGGCAGGAACACCGAGGGCCGAACATCACGGCAGCGGAAGTGCTCCACGGTTCGGAGCGACCAGGGTGCGGAGGACCTGCGTGTCCCTGCACACGGGAGGAGCGTGGATTTTCTCTGATGGGAGCGGCAGCGGCAGAGGCAGCAGCACCAGCGGCACCAGCAGCGGTGGCTGAGGTTTGCAGCTCATAGCCTTCCGGTGGAGGCGATTGGTGTGGTGGCTGGTGGGAATTGCTGCGGGAGAGGGGACTCGGGGCAGGATTTGGGTCGCGTGGAGCCTTCGGACCCAGACTAGACTTGGCGGACAGTTCGGCCCCAGAGTCCCGGGTACTGGCCCAGCCCAGCAAGCAATTCTGCCTGAGGCACTAACTCAACTTCGGCCACAGCTCCCCTGCTGTGGCGCAGGCTTAGTTGAGCACGCAGCTCCACACTAGGCAGCACCTCAGCTCAGCGGCAGCTCCCCTGCGGTGACACAGTCTGGGCGGAGCACTTGGTTCCAACACAGGCGCTAACTCAGAGCAGCCGCAGTTCTCCTGCTGTGGCGCAGGCTTGGCTGAGCACTCAGTTCCACCCTAGGCACCACCTCAGCTCAGCAGCAGCTCCCCTGCAGTGACACAGTCTGGGTGGAGCACTTGGTTCCACCATTGGTGCTAACTCAGAGCAGCTGCAGTTCTCCTGCTGTGGCGCAGGCTTAGTGGCGTGCTCAGTTCCATCCTAGGCACCACCTCAGCTCAGCGGCAGCTCCCCTGCGGTGACACAGTCTGGGCGGAGCACTTGGTTCCACCACTGGCGCTAACTCAGAGCAGCCGCAGCTCTCCTGCTGTGGCACAGGCTGGACAGAGCGCTCGGTTCCACCAGCTCTAAGAATCTGGTTGGACACAGTGTGCAGTTTGAATCCAGAATTCCTGGCTGAGATTGGTCGTCAGTTCGGGCCCTGAGTCAATAACTGACCACAGCACGCACTTTGGGCCAAAAGGCCCTAGCGGACCTTGGTGCATAGTCCCAGCCCAAAAATTCTGGCTGGACCCTGTGTGCATTTTGGGTCCAGAATCTTTAGCTGAGCTTGGCAAACGGTTCAGGCCCTGAGAATCTAGCTGAGTTCAGCCCGTGGTTCGGGCCCAGTGTTCCTGGCTGGACTTGGCAGGGAACACAGAAGGCTGTGGATAACTTGGCCTGACCCAACGCTCATTCAGAGACCCAGAACAATTACAGGATCCACAGCACAGGGGGGCTGAAGATCACTGGCCGTGAGAGACCAGAACAACAGGGCTAACCTCCTAACATCCACACCAGTGAAGCTTTGAGCTTGCAGCCTAGGGAAATCGTGAGAAAACAAGTGAATCTATCATCAGACTCCATCCATCCAACTCTGGAAGCTACCCAATAAAAGCAAAGACGGCAAGATGTCTAAAGGACAACGAAAAAGCATACACAAAAAACCCCAAAACAACATGGCGTCTCCAGTTTCCAGCTATCCCAAAGTAAACAACCCAGAGAACTCAAATACAATGAAAATACAAGAAAATGACCTCAAATCCTTAGTAATGAGGATGATAATGGAGGAAACAAATAAAATTCGTAATCAAATGCAGGAAGACGCAGACAAACAGGTGAGAGACATAAAAGAAGCACATAGAGTGGAACTGAAAAAATTGCAGGAAAATGCAAACAACCAGATGAAAGAAATAAATAAAACAGTTCAAGCTCTGAAGACCTATAAAGAGGCAATGGAAGAAACTCAGGAATATACAAAAAATCAGATGAAAGAAATCAAAAAATCAGTTCAAGATCTGAAAATGAAAATGGATTCAATGATAAACACACAGACAGAAGAAAAACGAGAACGTGAGACCTCAGAGAAGAAGGCGAGCAACACAGAGGTGAGCTTTTCTAACAGAATCCAAGAGATGGAAGAATGAATCTCAGGTCTAGAAGATACAATCACAGATCTTGAATCAACCATTAAAGAAAATGCCAAATCTGGAAAACTCCTGACACAAAACATCCAAGAAATTAAGGACACCATGAAAAGAAGA